>NW_028176138.1:7500-17147 GCF_949987555.1 Borostomias antarcticus
CAAACAGTTAATACATGGTTTGCAAATACAATCATCATAGAATACCATTATGTACATCTTAAAATATATTTGCTGAACAGTTGGGTACGAAACATTGCAATAATACCACTAAATATCCACATAATATGTATATACTCGATTTATACTTCCCACTTAGAAAAGGACAATTTCTCTTTTGATTCAGAACGCGGGTTTAAGAAACAGACACAAGTGGATCATTCTGGGACCAGGAGCCTGTGAGAGGTACTTGAAAGGTTAAGAAAAATAATATTATACATGATGGCACATCAGTGTTTTCTCATTAACTGTCTGTCCATGAACATAAAAGGCTGCAACCACCCACTTCTACACCCCCACTGCCACCCTGGACGGGGTGGCGTCGGACGTCACAGGGGCTCAACTTGTACCGCGTTCAGATAGACGAGCGCCACAGAAACCGGACGTTGGTTCTTTACCTCATCCGCTAAGGGATCGTGTAGCTCGCGGCTCAAAACCTCGTCCGAAAGACCCCCCTCCACGGACCGAAAGAGTTTAGTGTGGAGACACCTGGACAACCCCCTCGGTCTCTCTCTGGGCTCCAGAGTGTGAGAGAGGGGAATGGTATTCCTTCAACCTCATCCACAAACACCCAGCTTGAGATATGCATTTGGAGGCCGACAGCCTGTCGACTTCAGCGTTGGTCGGTCACTATCCAACGTGACCCCTGCGTGGGCCCTGACAGTGACAGATGAGCAGTGTCAGTAGGGGGTAGGGTGGGGCGTGAGGGGGGGCGGTCCCTAAGGAAGGGGGGGGGGGGGGGGGGTAGTCACCACCACCTCCAGGAGAAATTCTGACTCACGGCCCCTCGGCTCACTGCCAGTCAGCAAGCTCGGCTTGCCCGGGGGGCAGGGGGGGCTGTGTGTGTACACACTTTCACACCTGGACAAATACCTCAGCCCGCCAGGAAAAGCAGCCCACCCTCCCCCTCCCCCTCCGACGTCGCCCCCACCTGGCGCACCGTCGGCTGCCTTCTTCTCTCCATCCTTCCTCACCCCCTTCACCCTCGCCCACCCCTCTCCGGGCTGCCGTGTGTGCTCCGCTGGATCCCACCACCGGACGATATACCAGCTCCTCTCCTCTATGTACTTAAGTTTGGCTTTTGCGTACATACGAAGGTTAAGCAAAGTGAAGAGGAAACATAACAGTACATTCTGGATTTGTACAAAAATAATAATAAAACAAATAAACAACACACAGATACACTTGTGCACTGCACTCAGTTACATTTAAAAATGGCGACTCCTCAGTGGACGAGAGTAGCGTCCATCTACCCCCGTGGACCAATGAGACAAGTTCCTCTGCGATTGCGGCCGTGCGGTATACTTTGACCAGCACTTTGCAACAATAACATCGACAGAAATCATGATGACAGAGAAAACAAAGACAGTTTTGACACAACCAATAATGTATGTTTATAAGAGCAATGTAAAAAATAACTTACATGAACATTAAATATAACTTAAAAAAGTATAACACTCTCAATAAATAGTTCTACTATTTACACCATTGCTAAGAGACGCAAAATGTTACTAAAATACCAAAATATAGAAGCAGCAAACATTACAGGCATGAGGTACAGCAAGGGATCCTGTGGATACAGTAGAGAGGGTGATGTCCTCAAATCCAAACATCTAATCAGAAAACTTCATTCGTTATCATCTTGGGGTTATGGCTTATGAACGGTACCTTGTCCGATACAGAGAACCAATCAGAAGACTACAGGCCCAACCATCAACGTAGGTCGCGGCGTACAGGTTTACACACAAGTAGTCACAGTCTGTAGCCTGTATCGCTCTCTCTAAGAGTTATTGTACGTGTACGTGTTTCGTTTTTTTGTGGTCTCCGGACGCAATGATGATGACAACACAGGGAATGTGTGGAAATGGGGGGGGTGAGTGAAAGGAGGGGGTGAAAGAGATGCCATCAACCTCGAAAGTCTGTCCAGTTTGAGGATGAAGGGAAGATCCAACGACAAGATAACCCTCTGACAGGTTCATACAAACTTGCTGGGATGGCTGTCCAGAGATCCGATTGGCGGACGGAGGTCCACAGTACTGTCATTGGCATTGTGTAGTGATCGCAGTTCAATCTCTCCCAACTGGAAATAGTTCTAATGAAAGCAGCAATATCTTGAGGATTACTACATACCATTCGATAATATCAACATAATACAATTCCTTTTACCAGGGCTATATATTTTGTATAAAGTGTTAAATGCAATTGTCAAAGTTGATGTGGACTTTAAAATTAATGTCGTCTTCGAACAGTCCCGGTACTCATGTTTTTATGAAGTCTGAAAGTCTTCCAAAAGTTCCTTTTTTGGTAGTTACTTCATATAGCATTCCTTCCACATTTGTGTCTCTTGATTTTTGCGCCACAATTTGCACCAAATACAAACAATGGTGGATGACACGAACCATACAGTCAAAACAAAGAAAAAAGCATATGTTTGCGACCTAGTCAGGAGGAACACAAATGCATTAACGATTACATATATAATGTACAATATTGTATGTCTCAACATGTACTTCGGTCTTTTCAGAAGTTTAACCTACATAGAAATGGCACAAGTCCCAGATTAAAGTAGCCTTGGTCATACAATGATGTGTACGAAATCCAAGAAGTTCTAAGATGAGTGTACCAATCATATTTGACTTCCTACTCGGTATGATTATAGCAGGTGCAAAGCTAATGGGAATACAACAATGCTAATCACAAAAAAGCTAATAGTAATACCATAGGAGATTCAAATGACAAGACATTATATACTTTGTTTCAAATCACCTTTCTGATAATAGCAGCTTCTAAAAGTTTTGACTTATATCTTTTTTTCTTCTTAAATGACAACTAAAAAGTGCAGTAACTGAGGTCAAACATACAAATACTGATTAAATATGACAACATTTTGTAAAAATGAAAATATATGAGGAACAAAAAACAATTTAAAACATTTTCTCCCACCTCTCATGGCATTAAAAAAGTATACAATAAAAATGTAATATTTACATTATAATGACTTTTGAAAATAGCTCCTTAATTGCATGGTGTGGTATTGTCCTATTTCCTCTACTAACCTTGTTTCAATGTTGACCTGACACTGGTCAGCATTGGCCTTAAAACGTTGTGTCCTGGTTACACTCTACCATCCTGCAGGTGTATTCTGGAACGTTATAGCAGCCTACTGTAAGGGGGAGGAGTCATAAGGGACCATGCCATTGGATAGGCCTGTATATATATATACTGCACATGTACTGCATGGGGTCTGTGTTCAGATGGCCCAGCAACGGCTGAACACTGGAGCAGCAAACTGGGGCTCTCATGCCAAGCAGCCTTCATCATTCGATGTACAAGAGGAGAACTCAGTTTTGTGTGCGTGTGTGTGTGTGTGTGTGTGTGTGTGTGTGTGGTTGTGGACACCGGTGTGGTTGCAGGTGCCTGTAATGCTCAAGGGCAACGGGAGGAGACGAGAAGACGAAGTACAGAACACAGAATAGCAGCCGAAGGTCTAGTGAAGTAAAGGTTGTGTTGGCTGGCGGGGGTGAGGGACCGAGGTCGTAGCGCTGACGCGTCAGGGTTGGCACGTTCAGCACGTTGCGGAAATAAAGGAGAAAGGCCAGACCGCTACATACATGCAGCCTGCCTATTGGACCTGATAGAGGCTTTAAGAACTGCTACTACTGCTTAAATCCTACTTGCTGACAAATACATCCAGATTTGACAGTTTGAGGTAAACCTGTGGCACAGATTAACTGCATGTGCATAGTGTGCACTCCACCTAGATCATAGAGGGGTTCAGTTCTGCTCTGTGTGTTTAATTTAGAGGTAACAGTATTATAATTCTTTGCTCGTATAAGGAAACCCTATTCACTGAAGCTAAAAACAGTCAGAAGATGTAACTACAAACATTAACTACATTCAAGACAAGGCTTGGGTCCATCCAAATTATTTCCAAGTTAACGTCCTTGAAGGGATTTGAAATTAGCTACACAAGAGTGGAAAACACGGTCTCGCCAATCAGCTCCCTTCAAACTTCAACATTGAAATTGAATTTGAACTGACCTCAGCCCTGATTCAAGAGGTTCTCTCTGTCATTGGTCACATTCTTGAAGTCTTGGTCAATGCTCTGGAACATTCTACGCTCTACAGTATGTGTGTGTGTTTTTTTTTTTTGCAATGAGGATCAATCGGATCTACTCCAAAAAAGGGGTTTAAGAAGTGAGGTGTCAGGCGTAAGAAGTGAGGTGTCAGGCGTCGGAAAGTTTCTAGTGCATCTGTCCTGTTCACTCTCCTATCCTGTTGAATGTTGTGGGGCGTGTACTGCAGGGATGAGTCAAGTGTGCATGCATAAGCAAATGTGGGTTCACAAATACATTTGATAGGAGGCCATCGTTAAGGCAGACAGGTCTCCAACCCACCTCCTTGTATAACGGTCTGCAGATTCGATCGTATGGCAGAGTAGCAGCAAACGTAGCAGCGGCAGCCATGCTAAAACAACTGGTTGATATCTTCATCCCATTAAAATCGTATTCTTTCTGTTTAGAAGAAAAATACATATTATACATGTGGTGTTCCTTTGATATTTGCGTACAAATCTCTCTGGTCTCAATCTCTTCTTGAAAAATGCCCCCCCCACCAATCCCGTGTAACTTTCTGGTTCTGCTTCACATCTGTGTAAAGGAGAGGCCTGCGATATATGAACAAGACTTATTTCCATCCAGAAAAGAAAAGAGAAATTTGAATTTGCACTCTGACCTGAAATGGCACGGGCACAACTCACTAGCCAAACAACATGGTGACGCCAAGCACATTCATAGTATCTCGTATTTTGGCAACTTTTCTATCTGTTTGTTATTTAGAAACCCAATTTAGGACTTAATATGAACATATCAAACCAAAGATTCCCTACGAACAATAATTCTTTTTTTTTTTCTTTTCCTTCGGTGTCAAAGAAAATGTTGACATTGTCATTGAAATGGACACGGAAGCCAGCACAAAACTGAACAAAAGGCATGCTATCCAGGCTCGGTTTCATTTTTTGTTTTGTATTTTTTTTTGTTCTTTTTTTTTTGTTTTTTGCTCTTTTCATCCATTCAAAAAAAGGCTGTTATTTTGTTTATTTCTTTTTTTTTCTTTGCTGTTGATGTTTCAGGTGGTGAATTTGCAGGGTTCTTTCCTTTTCCGTTTGGAGTTTTTCCGTGGTGGTGCCTCGCCGGTCTGGGGGTCTTCTGGATCTTTCCCCGAGGGGGAGTCGGCGGCGGCGGAGTCGGGGTGCATTATGGGTGGAGGTACTCCTGTCGAGCAGCATGTGGGGAAGGTGGGAGGAAAAGGGGGACCTGACCCAGTCCAGGTGTGGGGGTGTTTGGGGGGGGGGGGGGGTCCCCCAATTGGAGAGGGGGGGATGGGGCGGCGGTTTGTGGGAGTCCGGGTCGGGGGGGGTGGGGGGTTGGGGGGGATCACCCCAGGGAATGGACGTGGTCGTTCTCCTGGCCGTTGGGGTCTCGACCGCTGAGGTTCTCGGGGGCGTTGGGGTCTCGGCAGGCACAGTCTTCCCGTATGTCGCAGGACATGGGGAACGGGATCACCTGGAGGGGACACACACACACAAGAGGTAGAGAGACGAGGAGACGGTGGAGGTGAGCATGGAAACCACGACAATCACATACAGTTACTCCTATGAACGTCGGCCGGGGAATTCAGGCGAGGCCAAGAGGTATTCCTAACCACCAGCTATTGGGATAAAAATAAATCTTAATGCGGAATGTTTTCTTGAACACGTGGCTTCCCTACGCAGTCAGGAGGGAGGAAACGTTGCTGCTGGCTACATCCAGAATTGTATTAAGTCATCATGTCCAGATTGGTGGCTGCATGAATTCCCAGTGACCCATGAGAGCAGCGCACTACAAGGGCGTCATGCGTCAGCTCCACTGACAGGCCGCGGCGCTTGACGAACAACACGAACGACTGCTCCGCCTACCGCCTACGCCCCGAACACCGCCGGACGTTACGAAGGCCTCTCAGAAGCGATGAGTGCCTGCAATGCAAACACGTTCGAAAATAGACGCTGAACAGAGCCGGTGGCCGGCGGCCGGGGACCGAGGCCGCTGGCGTTTGACGTCCGCGGCCGACGTTGACCGTGCGTCACCGACACCAGCTGCTGCAGCGTCGCCTCCCTCCTAGTGACCTGCTTCAGCTGTTTTGGTACACACAGTGCGTCCAAACCCCCCCCCTCACCGCTGGTCACCCAAACGAGGAACACATGTGGCTTCCATGCCGACAGTTATTCAGAGCAGGGAATGTCTGCATTCTTCCCCTCACAGCTTATCAGACACATTTGGGCACTGCTGCTTGTCTCGTTTTCCTATTAGGGGCCTAAGTGGAGGGTTTTCACAATTGGGGGGAGGGCAGGGGGGGGGGGGGGGGGGGGCAGGGTCTGGCTACGTCGCTAGCATAGCCTTACAACTATTTTGACAAGCCACAACACTGGCTACCGTAACGACAACGCCGCCCGTGTAACAAACCAACAGAGTCATTACAAAGGCCTATTAGCTTAGCGCAATTAGCCTACGCTTTGACTGGTAAGAGAGGATTCTAATCCAGCCCAAGTGTGTGTCATCTTCCTATTATGTGAATGAGTAATGACTTGTTATGAAATAGCCCTGACAACTGTAATAACAGTCATTTCCAGAACACTATTATTAGCACACTGATGAGTATTATTATTATTGTTATTATAAAAAACACAAAATGATTTATAGTGTGCCAATGTCTAATTATCCCAATTAGCCAACACTGATGTTAACAACATAGCAACACTGTTCATTTCCACAACACCGGACTCCAGGATGTTTCCACTCAAGAATGACGGACAGCTGACGGATCTCCTCAGGGCTTCTGGTTGACATGTTTCAGTTTGGTTCAAGATCTTTATCACGTAGCTCACCTGGCAGAAGTAAGACTACCTTCTGGTATCTACGCAAGAAAAATGGAAACATTCAATGTAAATTTTGAGTTGTTCTATCCGTCCTGTAGCCAGCCTGATTCATCGTCACCACTTTTACAACTCGCAGTTGCAGAGCAAAGGAAGGCTACACTTCGTTCATGACTAGCTAGGTTGGTCAGAAGCATTAGTTTGGTTGCTTTGAAACTCCATAGCAACGTGATAGTTTTATGAACTACCTTTCTTGGCGGATTTCAGTAAAATCGATATTAAGACACTGAAATAGTCAGTATTTATCCCATAAATGTTTTCTAATGATGTAACCGTTGTATAAAAACAACAACTCACTCGAGGTGGTGTGAACGTACCCTCAGGTGCTTTCAGTAGAGAGAAGGTATTATTGAAGCAATAACTTGTGCTTCGTGCCTATGACCACAGCACAACCTGTGGTATATTGGCCATATACCACACCCTCTCATGAGTTATTGCTTCAATAATACCTTCTGGTATCTACTGAAATGCACCTAAGGCTGCGTTCACATGGCACATTTTGCAAGCTGCTAAAAACGCGAGGCGCACCGTACTCACTAGCTGTGTTCGGAATCGCTCCCTCGTTCCCTCACTCCCTATTCCCTAGATAGGGTTCACCATGTAGTGAACTACCTAGGGAACGGAGAAAATGTAGGGTACATGCACTGTTCCCTGCAAATCAAGGTGAATTGTGGGTAATAAATAGTGGACTATACAGGGAATGAAAATTCCGTGGAGAATTTGGACACTACAAACAAAATGGCTGACACCCATATAGTGCACTATATAGTGAATAGGGAGCGATTCTGAACACAGCAACTGTCCCTGGCCTATTCGTTGCCAAGCGATAGAACACAACAATCATAGGGCGCCTCCTCCGCGCTCTGCAGAAAAGTTTAAATATTTTCAACTTTTCGGCTCTCGTGACAAAACACGAGACGCCTCGCCTCGGCAGAGCAGCGCGTCGAAGGGCTCCGAGCTCCGAGCTCGCTGCTTCGTAGACAACAATAAAAAGCAACGCGAACACGCTTTGACAAAATCTGCCGTGTGAACGAAGCCTAATTCAGTAACGACATGGTGGCTAATAAACTGCCTTAATAGTACAAAGTCAAGAGACATACTTTATTATTGAAGTGAGATAATTTGGGAAATCCCCATTTTACCAGGTAGTTTCAGAATATGAGAGTTTGGGAAACTTGGGAAATGTTCAAATAAATCCTAACCTCTCCATAAAAGCTCCTTAGAAACATCATACGAATCCTAACGTGCTGAGTCACCACGTTTAGTTGGGCAACACAGTTACATTATGCTCGGGGGTGGATGGCCTCAGCTTCGACGGGGAGTTTGTACAAAGGAGGGCATACAGGGAAGCCCACCAATCGTCTTTGAGCCTCAGGGGCGCCAGGTTTGTGGAAGGGACGGACAGAGGGGAGCACACCGGCCACGGAGGGACGATGACGCAGGTCCGTCTTTGAAACGGGGCATTAAAAAAAGTTGTTTGTGCAAGGGCTTTCCTAATGGGAGAGGGCCAGGCGGGCAGCACCCGGGATCTTCAGAGGGAACTCGGCCTACGTGTGACGAGTTTACAAGCGCAGGGCCGGACACACTTCAGAAACAGCTGTCAGGGCGCTTGTTTACGTCCCCTACCTGGAGACAGAGATGGTGGGTGGCAAATTTGACATGGTTTCCTTTGACCTTGACCTCCGGGGCGGCTGGGCCAGCTGCCACATCTGGCCCTGATCGGAGGCTCTCGGAGGGTGGCTGGGAACGCGGGGGCCGATGGGGCCGTGTGAGCCTGGGGGGCCCCCGAGCCCCCACCCCGGGCCCCAGAGGCAGCCGAGGGGCCCGCGCAGGAGGACACCCACAGCATCATGAAAGACCCCGTGAAAAGAGCAGACACGTCAGAGCCCCTGACCCGGACCCCTCGGGAACAGGCCCGAATCACGCCAAGGAGGCCCCTGCGTGTGTGTGTGTGTGTGTGTGTGTGTGTGTGGTGCCGTGTTTGTGTGCGTGTCAATCAGTGCTTTAAGGGGGGAAAAGTGAGTCAAGGGCAAAAGGGGGGCTAGAGAACACTTTGAGGGTGAACAATACACACACTCTCTCACACACACACACACACACACACACACACACACACACACACACACACACACACACACGCGCACACGCACAGACCGCCGACATTATACAAGCACCGTGCCTAGTACTATTCCAAAATTACCCACAATCCTCCGGTCGCTCGTATCACACACAGTTCACGCTAAAAACAGCGCCTGATAAACGACATTCTTCCTGTCAGCCTCTAATGGATTATCGACGGTCTCAATTAAAGGGAACTCCTAAATTTGAAACCAAAAGCACATTTGTCTTCGCACGGCAACGCGCCTCTCACGACGCAGAGAGCCGCCCTCCGTGTGTGGCACCGCCATCAATCTGCACACAATAGCCCGCACTCGTACGGATGTAGGGAGCGAAGCAAAACAAACCGGCGCTAATTGTGTTTTTCTACCGAGGGCAACTGGTGCACACTCTCTACTGCACAGATACATGTTGTTATAATAACAAACCAGGGAGTGGGGGGGGCGGGAGGGGGGAGGCCTGGCGGCGGCGAGGGGGAGTGAGAGCGTAGGGAGAGAGGGAG
>NW_028176137.1:0-2500 GCF_949987555.1 Borostomias antarcticus
GACCAAGCAATGCTGACCATTGCTGACTGATGCCGTTCAATGTCATCAGATACCCACGACCAGACCAATCCATCTCTCTGTTAATCTGTTGGACTGATCCATCATGCTCATGCACACACTCTTCAAAGGCGTTATCGACAACACGCAACGCCAAGTTTATTTCGTCTTTCTGGAGCACACACACTCACTCATTTCCATTACAGCTTCAAACTGCTTCTTGGAAGGGCCTGTTTGTGGGTTTTTTGTGGGCGAGGTGCCCTCCTAGCTGCCTGAATCAAACCCCAGCATGGCGTTAAATGCACATCAGAGTCCAGTCTGACCGGAGGCCCCCGGTGACCCACCGCCCGCCCACCGGTGTGGAGGCGTCCGTCCAGAATGCCTGATGAGACTCCAGGACCCCCCTGCCACAGCAGACAGACGCTGACAGTGCAGTTTCCATAAAGCTACTCGCAAAACTGATGATGGGTTTTAAGAGCTTTCTCCTTCCTCCGTCCGACTTATCACTCTTTATTTATGACCCGTCGTCTCTCTTTCCACCCACTTCCCCTCTGTCTGTTCTCATCCCTCCATCCTTCTGTGCTACTCTGCCCTCATCCCTTCACCCTTCTCCTGTCCCTCTGTCCTTCCATCCTCATCCCTCCACCCTCTTCTCCCTGTATCACTCCTGCTAACCAGCTAGCCTCCCTCCCTCCACCCCCTTCTCCCTGTATCACTCCTGCTAACCAGCTAGCCTCCCTCCCTCCACCCCCTTCTCTCTGTATCACTCCTGCTAACCAGCTAGCCTCCCTCCCTCCACCCCCTTCTCCCTGTATCACTCCTGCTAACCAGCTAGCCTCCCTCCCTCCACCCCCTTAACCAGCTAGCCTCCCTCCCTCCACCCCCTTCTCCCTGTATCACTCCTGCTAACCAGCTAGCCTCCCTCCCTCCACCCCCTTCTCCCTGTATCACTCCTGCTAACCAGCTAGCCTCCCTCCCTCCACCCCCTTCTCCCTGTATCACTCCTGCTAACCAGCTAACCTCCCTCCCTCCACCCCCTTCTCCCTGTATCACTCCTGCTAACCAGCTAGCCTCCCTCCCTCCACCCCCTTCTCCCTGTATCACTCCTGCTAACCAGCTAGCCTCCCTCCCTCCACCCCACCCCCTTCTCCCTGTATCACTCCTGCTAACCAGCTAGCCTCCCTCCCTCCACCCCCTTCTCCCTGTATCACTCCTGCTAACCAGCTAGCCTCCCTCCCTCCACCCCCTTCTCCCTGTATCACTCCTGCTAACCAGCTAGCCTCCCTCCCTCCACCTCCTTCTCCCTGTATCACTCCCGCTAACCAGCTAGCCTCCCTCCCTCCACCCCCTTCTCCCTGTATCACTCCTGCTAACCAGCTAGCCTCCCTCCCTCCACCCCCTTCTCCAGCTAGCCTCCCTCCCTCCACCCCCAGCTCCCTGTATCACTCCTGCTAACCAGCTAGCCTCCCTCCCTCCACCCCCTTCTCCCTGTATCACTCCCGCTCACCGGCTAGCCTCCCTCCCTCCACCCCCTTCTCCCTGTATCACTCCCGCTAACCAGCTAGCCTCCCTCCCTCCACCCCCTTCTCTCTGTATCACTCCTGCTAACCAGCTAGCCTCTCTCCCTCCACCCCCTTAACCAGCTAGCCTCCCTCCCTCCACCCCCTTCTCCCTGTATCACTCCTGCTAACCAGCTAGCCTCCCTCCCTCCACCCCCTTCTCCCTGTATCACTCCCGCTAACCAGCTAGCCTCCCTCCCTCCACCCCCTTCTCCCTGTATCACTCCTGCTAACCAGCTAGCCTCTCTCCCTCCACCCCCTTAACCAGCTAGCCTCCCTCCCTCCACCCCCTTCTCCCTGTATCACTCCCGCTAACCAGCTAGCCTCCCTCCCTCCACCCCCTTCTCCCTGTATCACTCCTGCTAACCAGCTAGCCTCCCTCCCTCCACCCCCTTCTCCCTGTATCACTCCCGCTAACCAGCTAGCCTCCCTCCCTCCACCCCCTTCTCCCTGTATCACTCCCGCTAACCAGCTAGCCTCCCTCCCTCCACCCCCTTCTCCCTGTATCACTCCTGCTAACCAGCTAGCCTCCCTCCCTCCACCCCCTTCTCCCTGTATCACTCCTGCTAACCAGCTAGCCTCCCTCCCTCCACCCCCTTCTCCCTGTATCACTCCCGCTAACCAGCTAGCCTCCCTCCCTCCACCCCCTTCTCCCTGTATCACTCCCGCTAACCAGCTAGCCTCCCTCCCTCCACCCCCTTCTCCCTGTATCACTCCTGCTAACCAGCTAGCCTCTCTCCCTCCACCCCCTTCTCCCTGTATCACTCCTGCTAACCAGCTAGCCTCCCTCCAGGCACGCCCAGACAGACCCAGACCCAGCTAGCCTACTAGTCACAACTGCTCACAAACCTTGCTGCTGCGTTTGCACATTGCTGTATTTCCCCCCAGCCAATATGGAAGATTTTTTCATTAGTCACACTTTCAAAATCTTTTTTGGGTGTTTG
>NW_028176137.1:10000-12414 GCF_949987555.1 Borostomias antarcticus
AATCACGACTTTAGAATTAACGAATATACGGCGAGGCAGCTCTAATCCCCGTGTGAGCGCTTACCTCTTCGTCCCATGAGCACATAGCGAGCTACCGAGTCACCTGACCCAGCACGCCGCACGCACCGGGCCAATCACAGACGAGGGCGACGGGGCGTTGATAGTTAGAATTCCACCCTTGTAGACCGACCGGTCCCTGCGGTACCAGAGCCCCCCCCCCCCCCCCCCCCCCCTCACACACACACACACACACAGAATCAACGAACACATTCCTGAGTGAAACCGGCCTTTCATGTGAACACAGGCCTAAGGGACCTACTGTATCTACTGTACTTTGTCTTTTTGTCACGTCGTCTCCTGGGGTTTGAGTCCACAGTCTGGCTCTTTGCGGCCGTACCACGTTGCGACGATGTAGATTGTTGGGACGGTGGAGATTTTCAGCATTGCCGCCGGGGATACCGGCCCCGGTTTGCATCCCGTCATACGGGTCGGAGGTCACCAGGGACCCGGTGTCGAGGTGCATGCTGGGAGTTGCGTCCCTAGGGGGGTTGGGAGGGGGGGCAGTGAGGTGGGCAGGTGCAACAGTCACCTCCACGCGCCGGTAATTTGCCTTATCCATCATCTGCCCGCCGACAGCTCAGGCGTCCCTCGACGGCGGGCCAGACACAGGCGCGACCTCTCGTCTCGTCTGGGGGCGCGTGCCGTCATCCGCCGCCCCCCCCCCCCCCCCCCCCCCCCCCCAACCCGGGTATTTTTAGCACTGTGTGTGGATCGTGTTGACAGGGGTCACTTGTGTAGGGGGCACACCTCTGGAGATTTGTCCCCGGAGTCCGCATACGGCCGGTCGGTCTCGTTCCAGACGGGCAGACAGATTCATCCTGATACCGGAGTTTGAATGCGCCGGTGGAATCGCTACGGCGATAGCTGAACAGAAGCGTGACTGTGTCGGCATCCTCGCCTGCAGGATATCAGCCCAGCGCACTTCTGGCGAATTTCTTTATTTAAGCGCCTCTTAAAAGTACAAACGGGGTGATTTCCCCACTGATAGTACGCTTATTAAGACACTCTTAACATCCGCTAGCCATAGCTGCGGTCTGTCGTTATCATCAAGGCACCTGCGCTCGTAACGTCGTCAGAGTCGTTATCCCGAACCCGGAGTCGCAAGCTCTGTATCTTTTTACCCACATCAACAAAGCCCCCGGTGTTAAAAGAAACGCGTAGCTCGGAAGAGAACGCGCCGGGCAAGAGAAGTAGGTCTCTGTAACTCCAGTGAAAACGCAGTCCCCGGGGAACAGAACATTATGAGAGTGCAGTTGTTATTTTTGGTATTCATTACAATACACTTTTATAATGGGGGGGGGGGCGTTAACATGAGACAGGTGTTCTAGGCAGCTCGCTACCCTCGTGTTTCACACAATGGCGGCGTTGTTCTCGCGCGGCGAAGTGTGCTCATTTTCTCCGCCTCTTACAACTTTCTCGCCCCTTTCTGCCGACGGCGCCATTGTTAGGTTTATTTATCCTCCCGTTTGGGTTGCTTTTCGGTAATTTCCTGGCTTTCGTTTTGCCGTCGGAGCAGGTGCAGGCTCTGCCTCGGAATGGAACGGAGGGAGGGAGGGAGAGAGAGAGAGGAGACATAGAAGGAGAGGAAGAGGGAAGACGGTGAAAAAATAGAAAGGGGACAAGGCGAGAGGGAGGAAGGAACACAGCGAGAGAGAAAGACACGAGAAATGACAGTGAGAAATTGAAATAGGTAGGCTGCGGTACGGAGAGAGAGAGACAGACAGACAGACGTTTGGGGAAAGGGAGAGAGAGATTACGAGCGGAGAGAGAGGAGGAGTGTTTCTGCAGGGGCTGAGCTGTTTAATTAAAGCTGTTCACACTCACTGCCAGGCTCCTCAGAACAATCTCTCTCTGTCTCTCTCTCTCTGTCTCTCTCTCTCTCTCTCTCTCTCTCTCTCTCTCTGTCTCCCCTCTTGCTCAATCTTGCTATCTCTTCCTCCCCTCAGCCCACTCTCTCTATTTCTCCTTCCCCCTCGTCCTCTCCGGGGGAACGAGGGAGTGGAGATGGGAGTGAGAGTCTGGCGGGGGGTGGTGGGGGGGCCAGTCCACAGTACAGAGCAGACAGACAGAGCTGTGTGTACCGTGTCTCACACTCCCTCTCTCTCTCTCTCTCTCTCTCTCTCTCTCACACCACCACCCCGCCTTCACACCCGCCCAGTCATTCTCGGCCTTGAATGAGACAAGTGATATTGCGATATTATGATTTGACAGCGCGTGATATTACGATATTATGATTTGACAGCGCGTGATATTACGATATGATGATTTGACAGCGCGTTGGCGGTTCTATTCTTCTATACTCCTGATTATCATCCTGTCCGGGGGCGTCTACTGTACTTGTCCAGGTGGTTTAC
>NW_028176136.1:0-15065 GCF_949987555.1 Borostomias antarcticus
TAACACACCCTCACACATACATTCTCTCTCTCTCTCTCTCTCTCTCTCTCTCACACACACACACACACACACAAACTGTGAACAAAGTTCACTCTGAGGGTAGGTGCAAGCAGAAGGAGAGCATTTAACATCCTTCTTTTCTTCCGCATTCTTCACACATGAACTGAGCCGACATGCATACACACACACACACGCATACACACACACACACCACACACGCACACACACGCACACACACGCACATACACACGCGCACACATGCGCACACACGCGCACACACACACACACACACACACACACACACACACACACACACACACGATGTCCCCTACTGCCATGGTGAGGCCTGTGTGTGAATAGTATACATTGGAATGTATTGGCTTCCGTGGCCGTGGTGTGTGTGTGTGTGTGTGTGTGTAGTGTGTGTGTGTGTGTGTGTTTATGGCGCATGGAGGCAGGCCAGCGTGTTTGTGTGCGTTCCTGGTAACCAGAGAGAGAGAGACATAGAGAACACACCAGAGAGAGAGAGAGAGAGAGAGAGAGAGAGAGAGAGAGAGAGACATAGAGAACTCACCAGACATAGAGAAACTCACCAGAGAGAGAGAGACATAGAGAACTCACCAGAGAGAGAGAGAGAGAGACTCACAGAGAGAGAGAGAGAGAGAGAGAACTCACCAGAGAGAGAGAGAGAGAGAACTCACCAGGAGAGAGAGAGAGAGAGAGAGAGAGAGAGAGGAGTGTGTGTGAGAGAGAGAGAGGAGTGTGTGTGTGAGAGAGAGAGAGAGAGAGAGCAGTGTGTGTGAGAGAGAGAGGACTGTGTGTGTGTGTGAGAGAGAGAGAGAGAGAGAGAGAGAGAGAGAGAGAGGAGTGTGAGAGAGAGGAGTGTGTGTGAGAGAGAGAGAGAGAGAGAGAGAGGAGTGTGTGAGAGAGAGAGAAGAGAGTGGGTGGGAGAGAGCATGTGTGTGTGTGTGTGTGTGTGAGAGAGAGAGGAGAGTGGTTGGGAGAGAAAGTGGTGTGTGTGTGTGTGTGTGTGTGTGTGTGTGTGTGTGTGTGTGTGTGAGAGAGGGAGAGACGGTGGTGTGTGTGAGAGAGAAAGCGTGGTGTGTGTGTGTGAGAGAGAGCGTGGTGTGTGTGTGTGTGTGTGTGTGAGAGAGAGAGAGACGGTGGTGTGTGTGAGAGAGAGAAAGCGTGGTGTGTGTGTGTGAGAGAGAGCGTGGTGTGTGTGTGAGTGTGTGTGTGTGTGCGCGCGCGCCCACCTGAAGAAGCCCTTGCAGCCCTCGCAGGTCATGGCGTTGAAGTGGAAGCCGGTGGCCTTGTCACCGCACACGCCACAGATCCGCGGCGCGTTCCTGTCGAACTCATCAGGGGACTGAGAGGACGTACTCACAGCCGTGGTCTCCATCACTACGGAGACAGGATGGGGGGGGGGGGGGGGGGGGGGGCAAGTCAAGAGGGGGGGGGGCATTAAAGATCGTTGACCTGTGTAGCAAGATCTGGGATTGGCCAGTACAAGATATATGGACATTCTCCTTTAATCTATGTGGGTCATCTGGACATGTGTGCGTTCGTCCAATCGTATGGCGGGACACACGTGGACGCCACCCTGGAATACATCAAACCATAAAACTGCCACAGCTTTATTAAAATCCGTCTGCTTTCAGGAAAACAGACGCGTGCGTTAAAACTTCCAAGCAAAGGGAACAGTGGCAGGTGTCCAAGTCCTCATGTGTTTGTTACTGTGGACACGTTCACCAGAGGGACAACAACGAACGGGAGACTGTGTTTCCAGCTCGTCCTCAGCTCCCCCTTCTACAGGGAAATACAAGACAACAACAAGCCTGAGCTCAGAAAGTGCTGTGTTTGCATGTGCGTTCGCCAGCAACAAAGTCCTACTGCACGCCTGTCTGGTCATGGCGGCGAGTCGGGAGTCTTAATCTACACTTGCGGAGGTGAACCCAAAACTGTCTTTGTCCCGGGGCCTCTGGAACGTGACCCGCGCAAGCCGAGTGGAAAAACCCGCGTTTCCAAGTCCAAAATGGTGGATCTGGGTAACGTTTGATTACAGAGTATCTGTTTCACTTAAGAGCTCGGCGAGGGGAAAAAAAACACACACAAAAAAAACGTGTCACCGCAAAAAAGGGGTAGCATCCTCGTAAACAATCGCGCTCCTCTCGAACACAAAGCCCTTTCTCCTCCTCGCCCTCCCTCCTGCCGACGAGCGAAAGGAGAGAAGGAGGGAGGGAGGGGGTAAGGAGGTAGGCGGGGGAGCCAATATTAATATAAACAAACTCACAAATCACAAGCGAGAGGGGTCGGGAGCGATCTGAATAATTCAAATTGCTTTCGACAGACCTCTCCGTCACTCGCTGAGAAGTGACTGGGCCAGTCTAGCCGGGGGCTCGGAGAAATTTGTTACGTAAACAAGTAATAATCGCGAGGCTTAGACTATTAATAATAGCCTTATTACAGCTGCTGAGGACACGCCCACCTCAAGTGACACGTTGGAAGAGGTCCATTACCAGGTGAAGAGAGACCGCTGGGATTGGCCAGGGTTTGCAGTATAGGCCGGTTTATCATTAGTACACTAAGGAAGTAGGCCTATCAATCACACTATCAATCACACTCACACACTCACTGCAGAAACACGCCGTTTCAGAAAAGCAAGGGAGGAACTCAAGATGGCTTTAGGATGAAATGACCGGCTGTAGCATTACGGGAACTGAAAACGGCAAATATTTTGTGGGGAAAATGGTTAGCAGATGGTCTGCCTGGTCCGCCTGCGCTATGCAGACAGTGGAGACACTCGATATTAACTGGTAAACACTTCAGGGGAAGTTCTGACACGACGAGCAGCTGAAGTGGGCGACCAGAACCCAGGGTGCCGGTTCCGTTTGACGCGGTACCACAGCGGTACCACAGCCGGAGGGTTCCACTCATCGTGACTCCAGCTCTACATGAAAACGGCAACACAAACCTGACAGACACTCCCGGCGTGTTAATACCTTTTGTTGCGGTGACCCCCAGTCCTCCCGGGGGACTCGTCCAGGGAGTGGCTCGTGTTTTTCTGCGGATTGTTTTACCGACCCGCATATCTCGTGACCTATATCCGCCTCCGCGAGCCCCCTCCCGCCCCCCCCGCCCACCACACCACACAGCCGCCGCCTTCCGTGAGCGCAGAGGTAAAGTACACAAGACGGGGTCAAAGGTAACGTCGAATAACACACTAAAACCAAGCAACGGGGAGGCCATTTTGGGGCAGGGGACAGCCTTAGGTAACCGCAGAATAAGAGGCCATCGATCATATAGAGATGAATGAGGTGAAGGCGTCGCGCGGAAAACACATTAGCTAAGCGCTAAGCCAAAACGGCAACTCTACGAGAGCTTATCTGTGACCGCATTAAGATAAGGAGCCGTATTTACAACACGCCAGGATAACAGTTGCCACACAGTGTGTCTGATAGTGGCTGACAAACAGGCTCAGATTCCAAGCAATGCACACAAACTAGTCTGCACTTTAGCCTGAGTAGAGAGTGTAGCATTTTCAAGTCTTGTAGCCGTGTGTTGTCGTGTGAGTATACAGTAGGCCTGTATGGGGCCACTAACACGTTTACGGCCCCGACGGGACATTCCGGACGCAAACAGGAAGACGGAATGGTTTAGCACGGTTGAGGTTGACCGAGTTTCCTGTTTCCTCCCGAGGTTGCAGATTCCCGGGTCCATTTTGCTCAATGGCATCAATTTCACGGGAAAGAAGCTCGAGTTCCGAGTCAACAAACACAAGAGTTCCTTCTTCCTGGTCCGTCGCACCGACAGCGCTAAAGGGTGGTCTTCCGGGGGTCCATTTTGTTTTTGTACATTCATGCGTTTGAATATCGCCTGTGCAGTAAAAGAAATTCACAATATATAATAAACGGACACATTTCGCCCAGAGAGATACAGAGATACACATTCCACACCACAGCTGACTCCGTGTGATAAACATGTGATGTGCGCATGTAGCCTGACGTCTGTGAACAAACTCGACAAAACCATTTTTAATATCCACATCTTAAACCCCATCACAGCCAATCCATTGAAATGCTATTCAATCTTGACAGCCCATTACAGTAAATGTACAATAGCAAACAGAGGTCTATTAATAATGCATTGGGCTATTAGACTGGATCTGCTTCAGAGTTTCTGAGTGAGAAAAGTGAGTGGAAAGAACATGGTGATGCTTCCTAGTTCCTGGGGCGGCTGTAGCTCAGTTGGTAGAGCGGGTCGTTCAATGATCGAAAGGGTCGGCGGTTCGAATCCCAGCTCCGACTGTCCACATGTCGAAGTGTCCTTGAGCAAGACACCTAACCCCAGATTGCTCCCAATGAGCAGGTTAGCACCTTGCATGGCAGCTGGCCGCCATTGGTGTGTGAATGGGTGAATGAGAGGTCATTGTAAAGCGCTTTGAGTGCCGCTGGTGTGGAAAAGCGCTATATAAGTGCCGTCCATTTATCATTAAGTTCTCTCAGGGCTGCTGGACTGATATGCAGACAGTGGTCAGTCTGGACATGTTCAGGCTGCATCAATGTGGACAAACGTGTCAGTAGAAATACTTATTTCCCATTGACAAATCTATCTTAATGTTATCGTGGACATCGGAAGCATGGTAATAGAATGATAGTCTCGTAGACTAGAGTCATGGGGTTGGCATCTCCCTAGCACTCTTTCCACTTTCACTCTCTTTAACTACGCTAATTGTTTATCTAGGTTGTGCACAAATTACCTTTTAAATATTTGCTATTTTTTATTATATTAGTTCTAAAATGTCTTCTTTCTATATGATGTCTTTTACCAGGCTTTAACACCTAGCCCAGGGACTGCAGCTGAACATGATCAACCCTGTTAATGCATATTTACAGTTTTATTAATGCTTCATGTCTATCAGGGTGGATTGGTATGCACTGTCCCTGCTCAAATAAACTCAATACAGTCAAGTCAAGCTTCAGCATCCCTGGCATACAGGAAACACGCCCGCATGGCTGTTTTTTGCTTCCCTCTGGAATATGTAGGGGTGGGTCGTATGCCCACCTCCCTTGTTCTCTGTAAAGCGCATTGTGTTGCCTCTGGGTATGAAATGCGCTATATAAATAAAGCTTTGATTGATGATTGATTGATGGCACTGTTGCAGGCTACAAGCACTTTTAGGGGAACTGTGCTGAATAAGGTTATATTCTAATCTGAGGCATCAAGCATGCTTATTGTGCCGTAGGCTACTTGGAAACAGACACATATTTGAGTTGGATGTTGACGCATAGATACGGTAGTGCGGTACAATTCAGAATGGTCAAAGGTCTGTGCTTCACACCCGTAAAACACTGAACTGGAGTGTTTCTGTAATACTGCTGCATTGCTGATAATAATTGCACGCTGCCTACACCAAGCGCTGTCATAACCTAAGCCACTTCAGGTCAACAATAAAAAAAAAAAGATTCAACTTTGGACTAGCAGTAGCAGCAACCACTTATTTTCTTAAGAGATTTTAATTATGATCAATTTGTATTTCAATCTCTCTACTTCAGATAAATGCCCTGGAGACACGCTGGATAGAATCCATGAGAAACATGGTCCCAGTTCTGCCTCGCGCTCACAGGGAGGTAATAGAGCAGCTCCCCAAGCCCTGACGCCTAGGCTGCAACCTTATCCTCAAGACTGGAGCCATTTCAGGTCAGATATGAAGACAATAACAAATGACGTGGAGCGAGTCTAAGGACACGGGCGCGCCTGCAGTCGGAGGCAGCGATGTGCATCCTAATTGCCCTCTCGAACGCCACTCAGAAGTACAGGAACAGGCACGCGCGCGAGGAGCAGCGCTTGAATCTGGGCCAAGGAGCTAGGAGGCCGAACGCAGGGCTTCATCTGCTACGCGCGTGAGTGAGTGAGTGACGCTGTGGGTGGCACGTTTTTTACATTTGATGTGGCCAATAATCTAGGAGACTACTAATGTGTCTCAACATCATGATCCAAGTCTGGTTTAAGTCTAAAATGGACACCGTGGAGGACAAGCACTGAAAAAAACACATCATAACACTGAAACATGTTTCAAATTCTAAAATACACCCCCGCCCCCCTCCCCAAAAAAGAAAAGGATGGATTTTAGAGTGTGCAGTCAAACACTGGTAGCTTTAAAACCGTAGCAAGAAACCAGCTGTGTTGGTTCTTGTTAAACGAGCAGAAGTACCTCGAATCAATCTTTTTCATTGCTATGACCAAACTATCAGGGATATGGCTGATTCCTGGGCCGTGGTGAAAGTGGTAATGTGTACATCTGTTATTTCATGGCCTCGTGGTTTATGTAAGAAGGGGGTTGGCTTGAAGTCGAGTGTAGTGAATTCAAGATGAGCATATTGCTGAAGTTTGCTTCTTAGCAAGTGTTTCAAATTGTGGCTTTGAGTGTTGACTGTACAGTAAACATCTTACCGTACGTGTTGTGACAGAAATCTTTTTCCTGACCTCAAATCACCAAACAATTCTTTGATTTAGGCCGAGAGCTTTTGCTCATGGGCGTAGAGGAGTGAAGAAGACTCGATGTCAAGACATTCTCTGGCCCTTTAGGGACCTGTTATAGCTCAACACTGGCAGCTCTACACTCAACATCTCCTCTAGACTCTCAACCTGAACATGGGTCTACACTCAACATCTCCTCTAGACTCTCAACATCTCCTCTAGACTCTCAACCTGAACATCTCCTCTAGACTCTCAACCTGAACACCTCCTCTAGACTCTCAACCTGAACATGGGTCTACACTCAACATCTCCTCTAGACTCTCAACCTGAACATGGGTCTACACTCAACATCTCCTCTAGACTCTCAACCTGAACACCTCCTCTAGACTCTCAACCTGAACATGGGTCTACACTCAACATCTCCTCTAGACTCTCAACCTGAACATGGGTCTACACTCAACATCTCCTCTAGACTCTCAACCTGAACATGGGTCTACACTCAACATCTCCTCTAGACTCTCAACCTGAACATGGGTCTACACTCAACATCTCCTCTAGACTCTCAACCTGAACATGGCTCTACACTCAACATCTCCTCTAGACTCTCAACCTGAACATGGGCCTACACTCAACATCTCCTCTAGACTCTCAACATCTCCTCTAGACTCTCAACCTGAACATGGGTCTACACTCAACATCTCCTCTAGACTCTCAACCTGAACATGGGTCTACACTCAACATCTCCTCTAGACTCTCAACCTGAACATGGGTCTACACTCAACATCTCCTCTAGACTCTCAACATCTCCTCTAGACTCTCAACCTGAACATGGCTCTACACTCAACATCTCCTCTAGACTCTCAACCTGAACATGGGTCTACACTCAACATCTCCTCTAGACTCTCAACATCTCCTCTAGACTCTCAACCTGAACATGGGTCTACACTCAACATCTCCTCTAGACTCTCAACCTGAACATGGGCCTACACTCAACATCTCCTCTAGACTCTCAACCTGAACATGGGTCTACACTCAACATCTCCTCTAGACTCTCAACCTGAACATGGGCCTACACTCAACATCTCCTCTAGACTCTCCACCTGAACATGGGCCTACACTCAACCTCTCCTCTAGACTCTCAACCTGAACATGGCTCTACACTCAACATCTCCTCTAGACTCTCA
This sequence comes from Borostomias antarcticus, assembly GCF_949987555.1. Lineage (NCBI taxonomy): Eukaryota > Metazoa > Chordata > Actinopteri > Stomiiformes > Stomiidae > Borostomias > Borostomias antarcticus. The sequence goes on from NW_028176136.1 coordinate 7,665, forward strand.
ACCTGAACATGGGCCTAAACTCAACACATGTCCTAGGTTCACTTGCTGTTGTGTTGTGTGAGTTGTTTGTGTGAGTCCCCCCCCCCCCCCCCACACACTATGTGCTTGAGTGCTAGACTGTCCTTGTCCTCCCTTTTTGTGCAATCTTTCCTCTCCCTTTCTTTCTGCCCTCGGGCTGCTCTCCGGGCCAGTGTAACAACTGGATGGGCTGTGCTCCGGGCCAGTGTAACAACTGGATGGGCTGTGCTCCGGACCAGTGTAACAACTGGATGGGCTGTGCTCCGGACCAGTGTAACAACTGGATGGGCTGCGCTCCGGACCAGTGTAACAACTGGATGGGCTGCTCCCCGGGCCAGTGTAACAACTGGATGGGCTGTGCTCCGGACCAGTGTAACAACTGGATGGGCTGTGCTCCGGACCAGTGTAACAACTGGATGGGCTGCGCTCCGGGCCAGTGTAACAACTGGATGGGCTGTGCTCCGGACCAGTGTAACAACTGGATGGGCTGTGCTCCGGGCCAGTGTAACAACTGGATGGGCTGTGCTCCGGACCAGTGTAACAACTGGATGGGCTGTGCTCCGGGCCAGTGTAACAACTGGATGGGCTGTGCTCCGGACCAGTGTAACAACTGGATGGGCTGTGCTCCGGGCCAGTGTAACAACTGGATGGGCTGTGCTCCGGGCCAGTGTAACAACTGGATGGGGAGCGCATTACAAATGCAGTACCTATACCTATGTCTGGAGCACATCACCACAATAAATGAAAAAAAAAAAACACTTTTTCCTCATAACCTGTTTCTCCTTTCCAGATTAGCGGTGAATGAGCAACGATGGTAATGGTGTTTTTGGGCTACTACTGCCGTTTCAATTACCATCGGTCCCATGGATAATGTGTCTCAGCCCTCTGCTGGTGCCCTGTGAACGGCCCCTCGCTGCTAAAAACACTGACCCACGGGTGGAGAGAGAGAGGCTAGCGTGGGAGGGTCGAGGGGGAGGGAGAGAGAGAGAGAGAGAGAGAGCAGGAGGGAGAGAGGGAGCGAGTGGGAGGGAGAGAGAGAGAGAGGGAGCGAGGGAGCGAGTGGGAGGGAGAGAGAGAGAGAGAGAGAGAGAGACTGAGAGAGAGGGAGACAGAGGGAGAGAGGGAGAGAGGGAACGAGTGGGAGGGAGAGATAGAGAGAGAGAGAGAGAGAGAGAGAGAGGGAGGGAGAGAGAGAGAGAGAGAAAGAGAGGGAGACAGAGAGAGAGAGAGAGAGAGAGAGAGAGGCAGAGAAAGAGTGAGAGAGACAGAGGGAGAGAGAGGGGGAAAGAGAGAGAGAGAGGGAGAGGGAGAGACAGAGAGAGAGAGAGGGAGACAGAGAGAGAGAGGGAGAGAGAGAGAGAGAGGGACAGAGAGAGAGAGAGAGAGAGAGAGGGAGAGAGAGAGACAGAGACAGAGAGAGGGGGAGAGAGAGAGAGAGAGATGGGGGCGCAGAAAGGAGGCGGAAAAGGATAACCTACGCTGACAAATGAATGAATCATGAGGCAGAATATTAGTCGGAAGCAGAGAGAGAGAAGGCGTGAACGGGAGGCGTGTCTGAGCTAATGGAGGGGAGAGAGAGGTAGACAGAGAGAGAGAGAGAGAGAGAGAGAGAGAAAGTCTGAGCTAATGGTGGGGAGAGAGAGAAGGGGACGGAGTGAATTCGGGACAGTGATAGAGAAGTGGTAGACAGAGAGAGAGAGAGAGAGAGAGAGAGAGAGAGAGAGAGAGAGAGAAAGTGATCGCCTTGGTTCACTGACATTCGGCAGAGTCACAAAGCCCCAGTGTGCCTGCTACGGATATGAGAGCTGGAGGGATGAGAGAGAGAGAGAGAGGGAGAGAGGGAGAGAGGAAGAGACAGAGAGAGACAGAGACAGAGAGAGAGAGAAAGAGAGAGAGACAGAGAGAGGGAGAGAAGGAGAGAACCAGTGTACTGGTGGACAGCAGGATCCCAAAGCCATCAAGACAAACAGTCTGTTTTTGTGTTATTCAAACGCTAGCTAAAAATACATGGTAGCGCTGGCCAGTCAAAACGCAGGGCTAAAAATAAGGCGGCACACGCGAGGCTGACGGGCGCTCATCTTCAGATCCTCAGGTGAAAGTGCGTCCTGCTCGCGTACCCTGGAGACACCCACTTATTAGTTCACTCCCGTTTTTTCCCCTCCGCATCAAACTGGAGGTGTGTGTGACGGTGTGTGTGACATGCGGCCCGTGTGTTTGTGTAAGGGCGAGGACGCCAGCCTTTTTTGTGTGTTTACGTGGCTGTGTGTGTGTGTGTGTGTGTGTGCGCGCGCACGGGCATGCCTCTGACGGAGTGTATCAGATGTGTGTGATGTTGATGCAGAGCGAAGCAAGCACGTTTTTTTTTTTTTCCACACTCTGGCCAATCCGGTCATTGTGTAGATTGACTGTACAGGAAGCTGGGGCGCTCTGGGGCTGTGAAGAGCTAGCGTGGACACGGGCCCCTCGCGCCATGAATCATCAGGTCAAAGGTCAGGACCATGATGGTCCTTTCTACAGCGTCATGGGTTCGAATCCCGCCCACGCCCTTTGCTGCATGTCTTCCCCTCTCTCTCTCTCTCTCTCTCTCTCTCCCACCTTTCCTGTCTCTCACCTACACTGTCCTAATATAATAATAATCCATAATAAAGCAGAAATGCCTTAAAAAAATAAGACAATATGAAGAAGCAAACTAGTGTCAGGATGCAGCCTGGTCTCCTGTGTCGTCAGGGACTTTTAATCAGGGGCTGAACCATTATACAGTGTGTGAGATGAAATCGCTGGCCAATCAATGCCGCTAATTGATTAATCAAGAGTCAGAGAGCAAGGAAAGCCAGCAGGACCGCCGACCCGGACCGGAGTTCTGAGAACCAATGATAATCCGGCGGAAGTTGCCGTGGTGGCAGGGGCGAGCGAGCGAGCGGGGGTCGCTGTAATTATGAGCCAAGCCGCAAAACACAGACTCCGACCTGTCGCTAGAAACGGGTGGGGAAGGCTGGGAAATAAAACGTCTAACATGGCTTCAGAAGCACGGATGGGGAGTTTCCCCTGGCGTTCAGCCCGCGGTGTCTTTAGCCCGCGGTGCCGTTAGCCCGCGGTGCCTACCAACTAGCGGAGGCACGAGGATGAACGTGTGTTGGTGTGTGACAGTGTGTGTGACTCATCCCTTCCACCTCGCGTTTATTCAGTTGAAATGACTAAAATAACGTGGGTGGTAACCAAGGCCTGGTGTGGCGTGGAGCTGTTCCCTGGTTAGAGTTTTACAAAACACTGGCTAGTCTAGGGAAAGAGCGGCCGTAGTTAAAAGAAGAAGGTTTTGTACTCCTCTCAAGGCTGAGCGTGGTGGGGGCACGCTCTTCTCACGCACGCTAAGTGTGTTATGCTAATCTCAGGGAAACCACCTGCTGTTTGATAAAGACTCAGGGATCGCTAGTCTATCTGTCACTGTTGTTCTCAGAACCGGGAGACAGCAGATTAACTACAGGCAGCTGGAACTCAAGAAAGAATCATTTTTTCAAGTGTTACCTATACTAGTATATCTTAACGAGGATACATTATTTAGCAACTTCCTTCATGCAAACTACATTATTTAAGGTGAAGTCTCAGCTTTGCAGTTAAATATTGACGTTGTCCTTCTCATGTCTCACGCCTCGCTTCCCATTATCCAAATCCACAACTTAATTGTTCACTTTTCACCAAATTAATGATAAACTGCTCCCTCTAATTAGGTGGCTTTAGATGTTCATTATTCATTTGTGTCTATCGCTCCTAAATCCTAATAGCCAATATAGATAACAGATTCGCCACAGTCGGTTCATTTGTGAACCAAAACCTGTGGTCCAGAAATGTCTGACAAAAATATTCTCATTGAGGGATTGTGATTGTGTGGAAAGGGTTTCTTGATTGTTACCTGAGGGTGGGCCTAGTGTTCCTGAGGGTGGGCCTAGTGTTCCAAGTGAAGCCCCCCAGCTAAAGGGAAGAGGAGTTCACTTTATTAACTCCACCCAGGGCCCACGTCCAGGGGATGAACTGATGTTTCCCGTGCTGTGTGCTAGTTCGTTACTCAACAGGATTATGCAAAAACTACCAGACCGATTTGCATAAAACACAGTGGAGGAGTGTAGCACGGGCTAAGTAAGAACCCATTAAATTTTGGCGCTGATCCGAATCACGGGGCAGATCCACAAATTATTTTTCCCTTTCATTAACATTGTGAGAGAGATAGATTAGCATGCTAGGCAGGATTGATAGCAGTCAGCTAGCTAGTTATAGTTATAGATTGATAGCAATCAGCTAGCTAGTTATAGTTATTTTGCGGGCATTAGGACTGAAATAATTGAATCGTGACATGAAGGCAAAGATCAACTGCTTTGAATTAGCCGTTATGCTTGTAGCGAGATATATTAGTGCTGTTGGACCTGCCGTAAGTAGCCAGCTAGCTGAGACGCACCAGAGAGGAGAGCTGAAGAGAACCCTTTCAGCCAACGCAGCTGGTGCTCCACCAGTATATTTTGGATGTTTGTAGCCTGTAAGTGTTGGTATCCTAATGTCACCCTGGATAGACTGACACAGACCAAGAGCGTAGCTCTGTGCTCTCTAGTTTAATGGTAAAACTATTGCTTTGGTTAGCAATTAGCAGTAGCCTGAAAATCAAAATGGCATATATAATTTAGGGTTGTCCCTGACTAAACTAAATTGTGGCCGACGGTATTTGAGCCACGATGACTGTTTGTGTGCTGTAGCTCGTGCTCCCGGAGAAATTAGCAGCTGTTTGACAAAACAAATCTGTCGACAGAGCAAAACAACCAAAAAGCCGGCTAATTGGGGTCAGCCCTAGTATAATTCACAAATCAGTGTATCAATCCCACAGCCGGAGTGTAATATATGATTTCATTCTGCTCACTGTCAGATTTGTTGGAAGCTCCTCTCGCAAAACTAAAAGCACAAGAGTTGTGGGCAGGCAGTGAACAGGCCATGGCCGCATTCCAATTATCCATGAAGAACCCCCGTTTTTTCCTCATCTCCTAGTTTCCTAATTACTGGATGAGTAGTCTGGCTGTGGGTTCACTTCCTTCGGTGTTGGTAGAATGTTCTGGAGGTTCTGCTTGTACGGCAGAAGCCATATTTGTTTCTGCTTTTAGTCTTTTGCGGGCCGTTGTTTGACTGTTTGCATCCCTCGTGCGAAAAACCCCGCCTCGGACGAGCTAAACGCCGCCTCGAAACACTCTTAAACACTCAAGACGATTTCCTCTCGTTAGGTGAGAAAGCAAGAACAAGAACAAGGTGACATTACGCATCACGCCGCTGATCTGAAGTGTATGATTAGCCTTGTAGAGGGCGAATGTCAATTGTTTGGTCTCTCCAGCGAGTGGGCCTGTTTACAAGGGGAGAGATACAAACCCGGGTGTCTGCGTCAGAGGATTGGATCTCTGCCCGGAGAGAAGATCAACTCTCATGAATGTCAATATAAGCGCGTATAAAACAAACTGTCCACTCGGTTAACCCGATTAGCTACTATCTGAACGGTGGCGTTTGAGCAGAGGGTGATCGAGGGAGGGAGGGAGGGAGGGAGAGAGAGAGGGAGGGAGGGAGGGAGGGAGGGAGGAGAGGAGAAGACAGCAGGATGAGGGCAGGATTTCAGAGAGGGGTCCGTTACTTTAACTACCTCGCAGACGCGCAGGAAAATTACAAAAAAGGGGGGAAAAAGAAACTCTGGCATCATGTCTGAAGAATGCCAGCAATGAGCGCCCAGACCACATCCCAACACACAAGAGTTGGAGCCGGAATCACATCCAGACCTACAACAACTCTGGAAAAAACACAGTGGATGGCTTTCGGGATACAGGAGAGAGAGAGAGAGAGAGAGAGAGAGAGAGAGAGAGAGTGGGGCCTTCTCCCGAGGCCCAATGAGAGTCCCCCGTCCCGCGTCACATGACGCGATCCCCGAAACCGCTCTCCTCTGCCAATATTTTCCCGAAAGGAAAAAAAAAACAACAACCAGGGGAGCCAGCGAGGAGGAGGAGCCAGCGAGGAGGAGGAGCCAGCGAGGAGGAGGAGCCAGCGAGGAGGAGTGGATGTGTTTAACTGCATACCTCTGGCTGGGTCACTACAAGTACAGAACAGACATAAAAGAAATGGGACCTGGGATGACCCGGCCTGGAGCGAGAGCAGGGCGAGGATGGAGACGCACGGCGGCCTGCGCTTCACACGTCTGGACACGGGGAGACCACTACGACGGGAAAGAGACGGGAGGGGAGGGGAGGGGAGAGACCGGCGAGCTCACAGGGCAGGGAAGAGAGGGAGGGAGGGAGGGAGGGAGGAGAAGAGGGAGGAGAGGAGGAGGGAGGGAGGGAGGGAGAAGAGGAGGGAGGGAGGGAGGGGGAGAGAAGAGGAGAGAGGGAGGGGAGGGAGGGAGGGAGAGAGAAGAGGAGAGAGGGAGGGAGGGAGGGGGGGAGAGAAGAGGAGGGAGGGAGGGAGGGAGGAGGGAGGGGGAGAGAAGAGGAGGGAGGGAGGGAGGGGGGGAGAGAAGAGGAGGGAGGGAGGGATGGGGAGAGAGAAGAGGAGGGAGGGAGGGAGGGAGGGGGGGAGAGAAGAGGAGGGAGGGAGGGGGAGAGAAGAGGAGAGAGGGAGGGGAGGGAGGGAGGGAGAGAGAAGAGGAGAGAGGGAGGGAGGGAGGGGGGGAGAGAAGAGGGAGGGAGGGAGGGGGAGAGAGAAGAGGAGGGAGGGAGGGGGAGAGAAGAGGAGAGAGGGAGGGGAGGGAGGGAGGGAGAGAGAAGAGGAGAGAGGGAGGGAGGAGTAGAGGGAGGGAGGGAGGGAGAAGAGGAGAGAGGGAGGGAGAGGGAGAGAGAAGAGGAGGAAGGGAGAGAGAGAAGAGGAGGGAGGGAGGGAGGGGGAGAGAGAAGAGGAGGGAGGGAGGGGGAGAGAAGAGGAGAGAGGGAGGGGAGGGAGGGAGGGAGAGAGAAGAGGAGAGAGGGAGGGAGGAGTAGAGGGAGGGAGGGAGGGAGAAGAGGAGAGAGGGAGGGAGAGGGAGAGAGAAGAGGAGGAAGGGAGAGAGAGAAGAGGAGGGAGGGAGGGAGGGAGGGGGAGAGAAGAGGAGGGAGGGAGGGGGAGAGAAGAGGAGAGAGGGAGGGAGAGGGAGAGAGAAGCGGAGGAAGGGAGAGAGAAGCAGGTGGCAGGTCCCAAAGAGGTAAAGTAAGAGTGGGAGTAATGGCTTCCCAAAACTTCTCACAAAAGGGAGTGACCACCTGACTTGAAAAACGAAAACGCCGAAAAAGAAAAAACGGAACAATTGACAGAGTGAAGAGGAGAGAAGAAGAAAAAAAGCAGAACAGCAACGCTGACAGACAGAGTCTAGAGTACAGCTCGCTGGCGGTCTGAGCAGACTAG
>NW_028176135.1:2500-19945 GCF_949987555.1 Borostomias antarcticus
TCGACAGAGACTTCCGGATCCGTCACTATGCGGGCAACGTGGTGTGAGTATCCGCTGTCCTACAGCGTGTCACCTGTCCTCGGTCCGAGTGTCACCTGTCCTACAGCGTGTCACCTGTCCTCGGCCCGAGTGTCACCTGTCCTCGGTGGGAAGGAGCGCTTCAGGAGCACGGAGACGCTAAAAGCCTTCCTAATATACCAGCAGCACACCACGTGACCCGTGTTAGTTATATATATATATATATATATATATATAACCGCATTACAGGCCGAACTCCACCCTGGAACGAGGCGTCATCAGAAGCGGTCAGGAGACCGTGGGCGTCGCCGCGCTGCTTTATGCAAGTCATCTTCCCAGCATGCCCCATGTTTAACGTATGCCCCCTGAGACCAGCCTGCTATTAATACCCTGGCAGGGCAATGAGGGCCGCTGCGCCTCCCGACGCATCTTAAGTGGCTCGGTGGGGGGTGGGGGGGCCAGGGTCTGTAATCCTAGCCTCCCCCCGGGTGCGGAGGAACACATGGCTCTGATGCGTTCTCCTGAGGGAGGGGCCCCTACAAAAATACACCATAATATATGCAGTAGCAGCTTTTTTTGGGGGCACTGCCATTGTAGTACAATAACATGGTATTGAATTCTGCCATGGTGTTCAGGTGTCCAAAAAAACAACGTCTTGGATGGGGCCAACCCATGGGGCCAACCCCCCCGGGGGGCGTCATCAACCCCCCTTCCCTGTCATTAATATCACATCAGATAGTCTGGCATGGTGTTCCTGATTGAACATGAATGAAGATACTATGTTGCTATGTATGTTACTGCTACATGTATCTTACAAATGTTATAGCTCAGAAAATGTCAGGTCATGGATCTGATTGGATATTACACTATCATTACTGATAATTTTATATTGTACTTTTTAAGTACAATAGGATTTTCCAAAACCCAGTAGGATCCTTTAATATCCTCAGTAATATAATATAGTTATATAATATTATTTTGTATTCACTTCCATATACCTTTATGTTCCTTCTCTGACGATGACTGGGATGTAAATATGTGTGTGTGTGTGTCTTTGTTTTTCACAGATACTCTGTGGTCGGTTTCATTGACAAAAACAAAGACACGCTCTTCCAGGACTTCAAGAGGCTGCTGTATAACAGGTAGGAGTCTTCATCACACACACGCATGCGCGCACACACACACACACACACACACCTTTCTTTCATCCTTTCTTCTCTGCCATGGCGGATGAAATGAATCTCATCCTCTCCTGCCACATCCCCCTCTCTCCATTCTCCTCTTCTCTCTCCCTCTCTCTCCCTCTCTCTCCCTCTCTCTCTCTCTCTCTCTCTCTCTCTCTCTTTCTAGCTCTAACCCGGTGCTGAAGGCCATGTGGCCGGAGGGCAAGCTCAGGATCACAGAGGTCACCAAGCGACCCCTCACGGCCGCGACCCTCTTCAAGAACTCCATGATCTCATTGGTGGAAAACCTGACCTGCAAGGTGATGGGGGAGGAGCTAAATATCTCTACAATCTTAGACACAAACATGCATGCTTATGCACTCTACCGCTGTTTGTATATCTGTGGTATTTAGACCTCTCCTCCTTTCAAAGAATTGACTTTAAAATACTGCTGTTGGTTTAGGGCCAAAATATATTTCTGATCTGCTGCTGCGTTATGAACCATCCAGACCCCTCAGGTCGTCTGGCACAGGCCTGCTTTCTGTCCCCACAGTTAAAACAAAACATGGAGAAGCAGCGTTCAGTTTTTATGCCCCACATATCTGGAACAAACTTCCAGAAAACTGCAGGTCTGCTGCAACTCTCAGTTCTTTTAAATCAAGACTGAAGACTTTTTTCTTTTTGCTGTTGCTTTTTAAATCAAATGATTATTCATTCATACACTGCACTGTAACTTTTATTCCTGTATTTTATTTTTCCTGCATTTTGTTTTAAATGTCCTTTTTTGCATTTCATTTTATATGATCTTTTATGTGTTGCATTTTGTCTTGAAGCTTTTAATGTCTCATGTTTAATGCGTTGTTGCTGAAATGTGCTATACAAATAAACTTGCCTTGCGTTGCAGATTGTACAGGTTGTAGCCTAGCCCCTAGCCTAGCATGTCCCATAGTCGCTGACACGTTTGCGTTTTTTCTGCCTCTCTGTCGCCCCCTGGTGCTCTGTTTCAGGAGCCCTACTACGTCCGCTGCATCAAGCCTAACGACGTCAAGTCCCCCCTGCTGCTGGAGCAGGAACGCTGTCGCCACCAGGTGGAGTACCTGGGTCTGCTGGAGAACGTGCGTGTGCGCCGGGCGGGCTTCGCCAACCGCCAGACCTACCCGCGCTTCCTCCAGAGGTACGCCCGTCCGCACCCCGTTGAGTCCAATCAAATCAAACTTTATTTATATAGAGCATTTCATACACTGAGGCAACACAATGCGCTTTACAAAGAGCAATGGGGGGGGGGGGGGGGGCGGGGGGCATAGGTCCCACCCCTACATACTCCAGAGGGAAGCAAAAAAACAGTTTCACCCGGGGGCCAGAAAAGTGAGCTGTAAAAATTCTTCCCTGACCTCTGTCAACGAAGCGAAAATTGTCTATTGTCTATAAGCTAACAACATTTAGAGCAATAAACATGGGCTAAATACTTCATAAGAGAGACATGGCTATCAGTAGAGAATACAAATAGTTACAGAGATGTCGTCTACATGGTAGCAAAGCAGGGATGGGGAGAAAGCAGAGAGCCAAGAGAAAAGAAGTGGTAGTTGAAGGTTGTGTACAGTAGGCTATACACCGTAAGACAGTATACGTTGTTTATGTTGTTTTCAACTGAACCTCACCGTGACAATAACTTATTCATGAAGTTCAGCAGCTTACTGTAAGTCACAAATCTCTCCCTATGTCTATATCCATATCTACCCAGTAGTGTGTTCATTCATTATTGACAGTGAATTCTTCTGGTAGCGATTTCCTACTGGGACTAATAAACTTGAGAAGAGTCACGCTGGTCTCACACGGCAGGATTTTTGGGCCGATTTGTCCCCGATTCACCCCTCCCGACAATCAGTAGCAGAAATCTGGTCTGGAACGTTGGTCGGTACCGATGTTCGGCCCAGATGATCTTGTAATGTGACGGGTTTACAGATCCAATCTTATACCTCCCATCGGGGCGGCCCCGATAATATCAAACATGTTTGATATGTAAGATTATTACGTCCCTACTTTACAAGCGAGACGGCGACACCAGTGGTTCGTTGCTCCCTCGGGCACGATAACGTCCTGTAGTGTGTGATGAGCCGTTATTTTCATAACGCGACTCCGCGGCTCCTTCATACCCAACCGCCCTCTCCTTCCCCCCCCCCCAGGTACAAGATGATCTCAGAGTTCACCTGGCCCAATCACGACCTGCCCTCGGACAAGGAGGCGGTGAAGAAGCTGCTGCAGGGGTGCGGCTTCGACCACGACGTGGCCTACGGCAAGACCAAGGTGTTCATCCGCACGCCGCGCACCCTCTTCAGCCTGGAGGACCAGAGGGCCGACATGGTGCAGAGGATCGTGCTCTTCCTCCAGAAGGTCAGCCTGGCTCCTCCCCCCTAGTCAGCAGGTAGCGCGCGGCGGGCGTAGCGGCTCAGTAATTTGAGGCATGTGGAAGAGCAGTGTCGGTAGGTACAGTAGGTAGTAGTTTATTGATCCCAGAGAGGAAATTGCAGTATAGATTATTCTATTTTTAGCTCCAAATATAGAAGAAAGACAACCTGAGCTGAGTGATGACTTTCTTACTTTGGTACTTGTTTTGTTGATATCTGACCTTCCCTACTGTACTTTTAAACGGGTTTCTATAGCTACCATCATGTGGTAAAGGTAAAGAAGCCATAGGTAATCAACCAATAGGTAAACAACCCATAGGTAAACAACCCATAGGTGATCAACCCAAAGGTAAACAACCCATAGGTAATCAACCCATAGGTAAACAACCCATAGGTAATCAACCCATAGGTAATCAACCCATAGTTAAACAACCCATAGGTAAACAACCCATAGGTATGATCTCTATATTTGCAGATTTGCTGATCATACCAGCTGATGTAGTGCTATTGAGTACCTCATTGAAGAGAATAATGAAATACCCTCCATCATAAACAACTGTCAGTGACACAGTCAAAGCTGTTATCTGGTGACCTCATTATCTTGTTGCTACAGTACTCTTGGTCCTCATTGAAATTCACTTGGCTTGTTTTTGCATATGAATAACTCCCAAGCCTGAAACCTACGCCACATGCTGCTGGTTATAATAGCTTTATGCTAAGTGCCATGTGTTTTCAGACAATTTATTATTAGCTTTCTCTCTCTCTTTTGCTCTCTCTTTCTCTCTCTCTCTCTCTCTCTCTCTCTCTCTCTCTCTCTCCTCTCTCTCTTTCTCTCCTCTCTCTATTTCTCTCTCTCCCTCTCTCTCTCTCTCCTCTCTCTCTCTCTCTCTCTCTCTCTTTCTCTCTCTCTCCCTCTCTCTCTCTCCCCTCTCTCTCTCTCTCTCTCTCTCCCTCTCTCTCTCTCTCCCTCTCTCCCTCCCTCTCTCTCTCTCTCTCTCTCTCTCTCTCTCCGTTCCTCCGCCTACATAAGCTAAATGAGCTTGTAAGAGCCACTGATCCGAGAGCAGCTCTCTCTGAGGTGAGGCCTACGCTTTCACACCTGGATGCTGAAACGCACACGCAAACTCAACTCCTAGACCAGAACGTTATGTTCTGCTGCTCGGGCGCCCAAACCAAAACAGAGGATCAACGGAGAACACACCGTACAGCGCTAAGATGTTCTGTTTAGAACCATACAGGCGATTGAAAGAGCGATGTGGATCTTGAACATTCTTTTCCATAGCTATGGGCTATAGCTATATGAGCCACTTCTGGTATGAGCATCTTCATCATATTGACAGTTTCATGATATGGAGGCGCGTATCCGAACGCATCCTCATGTTATTGCCCTATAATGGCCAATCTTTCATAGATGTTCCTTCCACTTCCATGTGTTCTGAGATACTGGGATATGGGTAGTGCATTCAGCCGCCTTCACGCCTTTATTAGAATGGGGAACCAATCAAGCAGGGCTAATTTAATGACAGCTAAGGTGGGAGGAGGCTAGGCGCCGGGGGGGTGATTATATCGGGTGTGCTGTGACGCGTGTCCCAGTCAGCCCGGACAGATAACACTGTTGACACATGGGAAAATGAGTTTGCGAGTGCAGGATAAGCCACTGTCACTTCACTGTCAAATTTAGTTCGGCTTCCTCTGTTGCCTCCTAAATTCATTTTCTCAGAATGACAGGGCAGCGAAATCATAAACATCAATCTGTCGCCACATTGCTGTGTGAATCCTGCTTCCTGCCCCGCCCCCTCCGACGCTGCGCTAACCGCTCATCTCGGAGCCGTATGAGTGCCGTCCTTTCTGAATGGAGGTTGACAGCTATACATTTACCCAGCATGCCATCGCGTCAAAACCACACCAGCGGACTCACGTCACGACGCCCCCTTATTCGCTCTTAAGCCCTCCCCCCGGGACCGCGTCGCGATCCGCCCGTCCGTTTGCGGTTTCAGACATCAGAGGGCTGCGTCCACCAAATTGCTTCGACAGAAGATTGATGGTTTGACCTCTGTATTGATCAGCGTTTCCCCGGTCAGACACGCCGGATTCCCCCGAGGACAACCCAATCTGACACTATTTCAAAGGATGTACTTGCTTTGATGACCAAACAGAAAACCCCGATGGTATCGCAGGCTATCTAGCAAAACAAACATCATAGGTTTCAATTTGACGGCGTCCCGTAGAGCCGGTTGAAGAACTCGACCACGGTCAATGTCGAGACGATGAAAGGCGGCGCGTACGGCGCCCGCACACTCACAGCTCGGCCCCCCGACTGAGGCTCATCTATCTCGTGATGCCAAGCAATCCCCTTATCAGCTCCAGGCACGCCACCGTGACTCGTCTGCCAACCGCGCTCGCTCTGCCAGGGATGCTAGAGCCTTTGTCAGGGGATCAAGACCCCCACCCCCCCCCACAGACAGACAGACACAGGCAGACAGATAGACAGGCAGACAGACAGACAGACAGACAGACAGGCAGACAGACAGGCAGACAGACAGACAGGCAGACAGGCAGACAGACAGACAGACAGACAGACAGACAGACAGAGACAGACAGACAGACAGACAGACAGACTTTGTCAGGGGATCCAGAACCCCCCCCCCCCCCCCCCTTTCCCAGACAGCCTCTGCAGACACCCAGAACCCTAACCTTCCGTCTGCCCCCCCTGACACACACACACACACACCTACACACACACAGGCTGAAGTGTCCTGTATTAGGTGCACGGAGCAGGGGGGGTTTGGAGAACCAGAGTACACAGTGCTCTTTTCAAGCTGCGCCCCCCCCCACTTTTAACCCCCCCCCCCCCCCCCCAAAAAAAAGAGCGTTACCTCTCTAGAGGAGGGTGGAAGGGATGGACAGACACTGAGTGAGAGAGAAGAGAGGGAGGAGAGAGAGAGAGAGAGAGAGAGAGACCCGGACTACTTCACGTCGTTGTCACTTCACGCTGCCTTTTCGCTTCATGGTTCCTTGTTTCTGCCCCCCTCCCCCTCCTCCCCCCCTGCGTTCCTCGTCTAAGCCGTCACGCTTCCCGTTCTGCGCTGTTCCGGGTCTCCGAGGCGGCTCTCTAGAACCCGTGATCCTCTCCCCTCACGCTCGCGGGTCCCGACCCCTTGGTCCTGTCACCACTGACTGCACCGCAGCCCGCTATGAGCGACCCATATCTGGTCCACTCAACCTCCTCAGCGCAGAACACACAGCCCTTATAGACCACGTACTGAACACCGAGCCCAGAATACACCAACAGGCCTGATGGGAAGGGAAACGAGGATTAATAACCCCAGTCCAGCATAAATACAGAGAGCGTGAATTATTCATAAGTCCCCCCCCCCCCCGCCTCCCTCCCAGCTTTCTGGTTGAATGAATATTTCATAGATCTAAGCCGGGCTGTCCTCAGCACGCCGTCTGTCAGCCGGCGGTCCAAACCGGAGAGACGAGAGACCGTGCGTCCCGTGTGTATTGCGAGACGAGGGTTTAAATGCTTCTGAAAGCTTAACGTGTCTCCCGGCGTCGCTGGCGCCTGATCCGCCAGACGCGGCGCTACGGCTAGTTGGCTGTACGGCGGCGTGGTGGAACCATAGTCACGGTGGAACCGTAGTCGCGGTGGCGAGACCGTGACGGCGGCTCCGTGGAACTGTAGTCGTGTGATGATGGCGGCGGGGGGATCGTCCCCCCCCCCCCCCCCCCCTTGTCTCTCTGGGATTTTATTTTCTGTCGCTTGTTTTGTTACGGCTAGCTAACAAGCTAACACTGTGACCGTTTGAATATTCTCTTCTTCGCTGGAAGACTGAACATGTCGACGGTACCTCCACATCTCCGTGGGAATTTGAGGGACGAGCTGCAAACCGCAGGCGGCAATTACCTTCATTTCCCGGTCCACGGAACATTCTGGACGCGTCATTGATTTCAATAGAGACCAACCCCTAAATATCGGTGCCGACTATTTTTGAAATAATTAATGTTTCGATTGCAGTCTAGGTCTATACAACTCAGGATTAGACTTCAGAAGAGCTTCTTTTCTGCGAGCCACCCGGCTCCTGAATGACTCATACCTTATAGCCTATCCATCTTGGGCTGTATAGAATCTGTATCAAGCCGGAAGCAACTTTTCACTGTGACTGTTCTGTACATTACATGTGACAAAATAAAGGAATCTCAAATCTTGAATCTTAAAAAACTGTGCCTATTGTTTTGCGAAACCACCGGCTCCACATAGCGGTCTGGTGCTGGTCTGGCGCTGGTCTGGCGCTGGTCTGGTGCTGGTCGTGCGCTGGTCTGGCGCTCATCTGGCGCTGGTCTGGTGCTGGTCTGGTGCTGGTCTGGCGCTGGTCTGGCGCTGGTCTGACGCTGGTCTGGTGCTGGTCGTGCGCTGGTCTGGCGCTCGTCTGGCGCTGGTCTGGCGCTGGTCTGGTGCTGGTCGTGCGCTGGTCTGGCGCTCGTCTGGCGCTCGTCTGGCGCTGGTCTGGCGCTGACATGGCACTCACTGGCTCTCACCATGGCAACCAAGGTTTGGCTCCCAGCCAAAGCACGGCGCTTTCTACCGATATGACCTTCAGTTGCCATTTTCTCCCCCCTCACTCAGAACCAGTCTTCTCCCCTCCGACAGGCCCTGCCATTGTGCTCGGTTCTGCTTGGGTGGATATATTATAGACGGACTACAATATATCATTCAGTCATAGCCTTTCTGAAATATTATTCAGCTGAACTTCTTTTGAATGCATTTTGAATTGATGTGAATATGATTTCCACTGACCTATATTTTGAACATATAATGTTGTTAATGTTGTTGGGTTGTTAATGTTGTTGGGTTATGTCCCTGGTACAGTAATGCAGTGTCCATGCGTGGGTCCTTATTGATAGAGACATCAATGGTCATTGGGGACTCTCTATACATTGAGCCAATAGCTCTCCCATCTATCAAAGTGATTGGTTGAGAATATCTACTGATATTCAATGTCAGGCTTGTTATTGATGCTTTGTTTAAAATACTTTGTGGCTCAAAGGCCAAAAACATGACAAAATCACTCAGGTTTACTTAAAGAGCAAAGCACAGATTCTCTCTATTAAATGAAGGTCACTATAACGACGGTGATGATGCGTAGTGGGCGGAGCCAAAGTCCTCAGCTCGCCAGGCGTGCTGCTCACCTGAGCGCTCTATTGATTTATGCTAATTCCCGCCGTAATGAGCCTAGGCCCCGTCTCCCATGGCGACCAACTGGTGGTCAGAGTGTCACGCTCTCCGCTTTGTGCCTCCTCCGCCCGCTCGCCGTATCGAGCGCGTCGACGGGGAAACCGCCCGGCCGTCCCCGGGGGCGTGGAAACGGGGGCGTTGGGATGCCGTTCAGGCGCCCTCCTCCCGCGCCTCGTTAGTCGACGCGTCTTCGGTGAATGACAACATCTGTTGTTGTAAGCACATTCTGGACGTGGAGTTTGTCTGTGAAACCAATTGAAACTGGGCTAGCGTAGCGATCGGATTGGTGACCTGGAAAGTGATGCAGTATCAGGGCTCACGGCAAACGCCAAGTATCGATTTTACATCCCTGGACGTCCGTACGATCTCCACGTCTGTTCCCGAACCCTCTCACCCTCTCTCAGCTATTGTCTCAGCAGAGTCCCAGCTATTGTCTCGGTATTGCGTGACTTCACGTCTTTCACCCAGCATGCATTTCAAAAGAGTCCCCCAGTAAAGCTGTAGCAATCTGTCCCACTTTGCTCGGCTGAGAGATCCCCAATTCGGCTTTGATGAGGTCGTAAATCTGGCGCCCACGAGTGTGTGTGTGTGTGTGTGTGTGTGTGTGTGTGTGTGTGTGTGTGTGTGTGTGTGTGGGGGGGGAAGTCTCCATCATGGCAGAGTCTCTAAAAGGCTGATCAGATGGCTTTATTGGCCTGGGGGACGGACGGGCCTCGTTATTGGCCTGATTTACCCAGCATCCCTTGGGTGCCGTCTTCGCGCCCCTCCCCCTCCCCCCCTTTCCCCACTGTTGATAATCCTACGCTTCTTTGTTTAACCGCAGCCGGCTGACGGAGTGTGTTTGTGTAGGAGGGATGTTGTATATATATATGTGTGTGTGTGTGTGTGTGTGTGTGTGTGTGTGTGTGTGTGTGTGTGTGTGTGTTGGTATGTGTGGGCGTGTGTGTCCATCAAAGACCAGCCCATCCTGCCACCCCACCCACCTCCCATATACCTGTCATAAATCTTAATAGGCTTATGATAATAGATTCAGATTATGTCAGGCCTTATCTGATCTGATCTGTTACTTTCACTCTCGCACCTTAAGCTCACATCATTTGCATGCTAATTCACAGCTTGGCGCCTAGCTCACCTACCTGAAGTGTACGGGCGTGCTGCAAGCTTTGTTATGACAGAATTGTCACAGTCAATATACGTCTGACGCCATGCTGTCGATAGGCAAAGCGTGCTTTCTCACTAGCGTATCTCCTGTCCGTGTATAAGGAGCGCCTTGGAAGAGATAACTCTAGATGAATTCCGGTCCTTTCCGTCTTGAGTAATTACCAACTTCTTCCACTTCAGAATATTACGGGAACATTAACTCCACTTAGAATGAATGAGGAAGGTAACTAAGTATGCCCTACAGTTTATGACTTGTCATTTATAAATTCCACCAGTCTCTCACCATGACTAGAATACACGCAGGTCTCTTAAGCACTTACTGTAAGCACCCCCCCCCCCTCTGCTGTAGCTCCATTAATACCTCATCTCAATGCTTGGTCCTGTTCCAGCAAGTACTGCATCTGAATAGACATTAACCTCTAATAGTGTTTAGCAGCAGAAATAGACTCATTTATCTCTTCATACATAGATACATACAGTAGATACTTTAGATAGATAGACAGACAGACAGACAGACAGACAGACAGACAGATAGACAGACAGACAGACAGACAGACAGATAGATGGGGATGGATGTATGGAATGAAGATAGACAGACAGACAGACAGACAGACAAAGATAGATAAATAGATAGATACTATCTATTCATCTATCTATCTGTCTGTTTATCTGTCTGTTTGTCTGTCTATCTTCCATCCATCCATCCATCCATCCATCCATCCATCCATCCATCCATCCATCCATCCATCCATCCATCCATCCATCCATCCATCCATCCATCCATCCATCCATCCATCCATATAGATAGTATCTATATAGATTATATCTATCTATCTATCTATCTATCTATCTATCTATCTATCTATCTATCTATCTATCTATCTATCTATCTATCTATCTATCTGTTGTCACATACAGTAGGGTTATCTCAGGGGTCAGTGGGAGTGATGAATATGTATCTCCTCCTCCATTATGCATGAGTCAGCAAGGGCAACGGCAGGGAGTGTGAGGTCATCATTAAGGGACAGTAGGGTTCAGAGCTCTGTCAGGGAGTGTGAGGTCATCATTAGGGGACAGTAGGGTTCAGAGCTCTGTCAGGGAGTGTGAGGTCATCATTAAGGGACAGTAGGGTTCAGAGCTCTGTCAGGGAGTGTGAGGTCATCATTAAGGGACAGTAGGGTTCAGAGCTCTGTCAGGGAGTGTGAGGTCATCATTAAGGGCCAGTAGGGTTCAGAGCTCTGTCAGGGAGTGTGAGGTCATCATTAAGGGACAGTAGGGTTCAGAGCTCTGTCAGGCTGTCCTTCATTGATCTCTGCGTGATGCAGCCACCTCTGCTGGGTTGCTTTAGTAGTGTTGTGCTCTACTGGAACACATGAACTGAATCATCAATTAGGCTGTGACTGCACAGGACTTTTAATAATAATAATAATAATAATAATAAATCCGATTTTTAAGTGCATTTCTCAAACCCAAAGCGCTGTAAAAAAAAAGAAGAAATACCATAAAATATGTTTAAAAAACAATAAAAAAGTACAAAAAAGTCAGTAAAAAAAAGTAGAGATAAAAAAAAAAGAATTCAACACAAGTCTTTAAATTCCAGTCTGAAAAGGTGTGTTTTAAGGGTAGAGAACCAACCTCTTCAGGTGGAGAACTTCCCCCATGTTCAGTATGCAAATGAAAACGAGCTTTTTTTAGTCTTTGGACCACCCCCACACTTATGTCTAGTGATGAAATATTCATGATCTCCACAATTACAACGTATAAGAATTTTGAGTGCTCTATAAAAAAAGACTCACGAGTCAACGTCTTTGACTCACGCCCGAGTGTCGACCCAATGGAGAGTCATTGTTTTTGGCTTTGCGCTAAATTGAGCACACTCGTCGGGGGGTGGCGGGTGCGGGGGGGGGGGGTGGTGAATCGGTGACTGGTAAAAGCGAGGAGACAGTGGGGATTTCAGCGAGAGCGGCGCATGAGTGATGGCCCCCCAGGGGCCCACCAGCATCTATTATTCATGTCCTAGTGGGGCCCCCATAGCCACATAACTGATGTTGAGCTACGCAGGCTTAGGGCACGTTCTTCAGTCAGCTGGTATGTCCAGAACATTCTTTTTCTGATTTATAGCCACTGTTGGTTAAAGTGCACGTGATCCTTTGTGCTCTGTTACTGTAGTTTATTTTTTTCCAACAATGAACCAATGCATAAAAAGGTATTCCGTTATTCACCACCACACATGATTCTTCTTCTACTGTATTTCACATGATTCTTCTTCTACTGTACTTCACATGATTCTTCTTCTACTGTATTTCACATGATTCTTCTTCTACTGTACTTCACATCATTCTTCTTCTACTGTATTTCACATGATTCTTCTTCTACTGTACTTCACATGATTCTTCTTCTCCTGTATTTCACTTCACAAATAAATATCGCAGAATTAGTGAGTTGATAATGTTCCCGCCTCGGTCCAGGTCTGGCGCGGCACCGTCGCCAGGATGCGCTACCGGCGCATGCGGGCGGCCCTGGTCATCCTGCGAGCCTACCGGCGCTACAAGGTCAAGTCCTACGTGCGCGAGGTCAACCGGCGCTTCAAGAACGTGCGCTCCATGAAAGACCACGGACGGAGCGTGAAGTGGCCGGCGCCGCCCAAGGTCCTGCGGAGGTTCGAGGAGGCGCTGCGGAGCATCTACAGCCGGTAAACGGGCAGGACACGCGCACACACACGCACACACACACATACACGCACAGACACACGCACACATACATATACACACGCACACACATACATACACACACACACACACACACATACACACACACGCACACACATACACATACACACACATACACATACACACACATACACACACACACAATACAAGAGTTGATGTGACTCATTTCCCGCCTACTCCGTGCTCGTCAGACACACCATCAGTCCCATAACACACAGTTACAGTATCCTCCGGGACCGGGTTACCAGCGCATTGACCGCTGAGGGCGGCGTTCCACAGCTCCACGGGGTTCTGCTGCACCCCCAGCTGGTTGCCTTTGAAGCCCCATATACCTGTTTCCTTCAGCCCAAAGTCCTGTGCTGGACATTGATTTTTCTATTCCCCCGTCATTCTCATCCTCTGCTTTCATCTCTCTGAAATCTATAAAAAGCCCCTGAGCAGACTCCGATGCTCGGAGACTCAGCTGTTTTAAGATGCCGGCATGTCGGCGTCGGAGCGAGGAAGCTAGAGAAGGTTTGCTCTGTCAAACAGCGCCAGCTGAGGCGCCCATCAAGACATATGCAGTATCTGCTTGTATTGATGTTTCTGTTTATGTGTGTTTACGTGTGTGTTTGTGTGTTTGCGTGTGTGTGTGTGTGTGTGTGTGTGTGTTGCTCTGTGCTCCAGGTGGTGGGCATGGACCCTGATCAAAGGCTTGTCTCCAGAGGAGGCCCTGAGGGTGAGGGCCAAGGTGGCCGCCCTGGAGGCCCTCAAGGGCCAGAGAGCCGATCTGGGACTGCAGAGAGCCTGGGAGGGAAACTACCTGGTGAGAAGAGCACACAACTGGGGGAGACGTAGTTAGTTCGTTAGTTAGTTAGTTTAGTTAGTTAGTTTAGTTAGTTAGTTTAGTTAGATAGTTAGTTAGTTAGTTAGTTAGTTAATTAGTTAGTTCGTTAGTTTAGTTAGTTTAGTTAGATAGTTAGATAGTTAGTTAGTTAGTTAGTTAGTTTAGTTAGTTAGCTTAGTTAGATAGATAGTTAGTTAATTAGTTAGTTAGTTAGTTTAGTTTGTTTAGTTAGTTTAGTTAGATAGTTAGATAGTTAGTTAGTTAGTTAGATAGATAGATAGTTAGTTAGTTAGGTTAGGTTAGGTTAGTTTAGTTAGATAGATAGATAGATAGATAGATAGATAGTTAGTTTAGCTAGTTACTTAGTTAGTTAGTTTAGTTAGTTAGTTAGTTAGTTAGTTAGTTAGTTTAGCTAGTTACTTAGTTAGTTAGGCTGTGTGCACACTACAGATTTTTTATGTAGCGGATAAGTTACCCAGAGCGGATTTTGTGTTGAAAAAAAGATGCAGCTCTCGCGAAGCATATTTAGTTTCCATAATAACGTTCTTGATTCTACCCAAGTTCGATACATTGTACCTTACGTTTTATCTTGTAACCAGCCGTTACATTATTTACTTGCACTTCGCACATTTTTGGCTTTTACTGTCATGTCAAAAAGTAGAAAGATTGCTCTGGCTGTAGCTTATTTAGGGGCTGAAGAGGAGAGAGTTGGTCGGACTGGATTATGGGTTCACGATATCCTCCGTGCTATCCCACCTCCGTCATGATTGGTCGTCTGATAAAAATACTGCATGTGTGTGTGCGCGCGTGTGTGTGTGTGCGAGCGCGTGCATGTGTGTGTGCGTGCGTGCGTGTGTGTGTGCACGCCCCCTGAAAGTGGTGAAACTACACAGCTGAGAGTCCTATTACATGAGCATAGAAAGTTACAGTGACATAATAGCTTTTGTCTGTGTGTGTGTGTCAGCGACATTGTCAGCAGTGCGATTTCTGAGAAAACCGATGTAAGAGGTTAGTCTTTTGTGTGGAAGCGAGTGATGTGAGGAAGCGAGTGATGTGCGGTCTTTTGTGCGGCTCCCTCCAGAAGAGAGACAGCCCTGAGACGGCGGCGTCCTTCACGCTGGTCTCCAGCGAGCTGCAGCGGAAAGATAAATTCATGAGGGTCCTCTTCTCCTGCAACGTCCGCAAGGTACAGCTTCATGCCAGTGATTGCACCCATCAACTTTAGCACACACACACACACACACACACATTCATACATATATACACTTGCACTGCGCACGCACGCACACACACACACACACACACACTTAAACATTACCATTGCCATTTACACACAAACACACACACACAAACACGCATACACAGTGTGCACGTGCACACGTGCACGCACACACAGACACACACACGCACACACTTACAGTAAACACTACCATTGCCATTTACACACACACACACACACACACACACACACACACACACACACACACACACACACACACACATGCCCAGCTCCTGATACTAGCCAGCTCCCAGTGTGAATGGCCATGGTAGTGTTTAAATGTGTGCGTGTGTGCGTGTGTGTGTGTGCTTGCGCTCCTGCTGGGTGACTGATGAGGTCTTTTGTGTTTCCCAGATCAACCGTTTCCACAAGTCCGAGGACCGGGCGGTCTTGATCACTGACCGCCACCTGTACAAGATGGACCCCCTGAAGCAGTACAAGCCCATGAAGAGCATCCCTCTCTACAACGTACGAGCCGCCCCTGAACAACACGCTATCACAGTACACGGCTTCACGCCGCCACGTCCTATTCATCACACAAACACAAGGGCCCCTCAACACCGACAGAAGGCTGTATGTTCTAATTTAGACCGGTTAATCGCACTGTTTCCAACGCCATAGAGTCTGTGTTTAAAAACAGTTTATCGCCGGGCATAATTGAGATGCCGGGGGTAGTCTCAGCTTCCCGTGCTACCGTAGCGGTAATGAGTACAAATGTAAAGCTCTCAGCCTCTCTCCAATTGGACCACTCCTATGTGCAGCCGTCTCTGATTGGTCGACTCAAGCAGTTGCGCCCACAGAGATGGCATGAGGTTGTTTCCATGGCAAACCAGTTTTTGTGTTTGCGTTGTGTTTAGATTTAACAGCCCAGTAAAGTGGAAGAACTCCCACACGCTGCTTTTTTCATTTGCGATACATTTACAGTAATGTGCTCAACGTTTCCGTCATCTGACCTGTATCAGGTGGTCTTGCGACGAGCCTGTCATGATACAGATCCGCAGACACACACACACACACACACACACACACACACACTCAGAGTGGACAGGCTGTGTGCCAGACAATCAGTCCTGTGCAGAAGGAACAGAAGGAGCCACCAGAGGCTGAAATTGACTAGACTTCCTCACCGGCTTCCAGACAGAGATGACATAGAAATCCATGTGACATAGAGGTCAGGGAGGGATACACAATAACAACATGTATTCTTCCCCACTGCCCACTTAACAAGAGGTCCTACTGCTCTGTGCTCTTAAATGTCGTTAGCGGGTTTGGGGGGGGGTGTGTGTGTGGGGGGCGGGGGGGGGGTGTGTGTGTGGGGGGGGGGGGGGGTGGGGTGGGGGGGTGCGTATTGGTCAAGGTGACAGAGGGAGGAGGGAAACGCAGAGTAAGGACCTGGGGGAGGGGGGGCTTGACGACAGGGGGGATCGATTACAGAAGGTCACCCGGAGACGGGGCGGGGGGTCACGCTTGTTGACCAGCGAGATAACGCCGGCTCGCTAAGCCGTGGCGGCCCCTCCGCTTGTTTACCGCTCCTGGAGGCAGGGAGACCCCGTAGGGAGTCGTCACCGCCTGTCCGGCCGGGGGATTTATACGGCCATTAACGCCCGGTGGGTGGACGGCCTCTTAGCGCACCGGTGACCTCGTACCGGGAGAGGAGGAGGAGAAAGAGAGAAAAGGAACGGTGCTCTGTAAAATGGAAAGATATCCGTTCTCCACCCCTTAACCTCCCATCCTCTCTTCTTCTGAATTCCATCTGTCTTTTTACTGACACATTCCCTCCTTCCTTCAGCCACTCGTCTCAACCACCCTTCTCCTCTCCTCTCCTCTCCTCTCCTCTCCTCTCCTCTCCTCTCCTCTCCTCTCCTCTCCTCTCCTCTCCTCTCCTCTCCTCTCCTCTCCTCTCCTCTCCTCTCCTCTCCTCTCCTCTCCTCTCCTCTCCTCTCCTCTCCTCTCCTCTCCTCTCCTCTCCTCTCCTCTCCTCTCTCCTCCCTTTCCTCTCCTCTCTCCTCTCCCCTCCCTCCCCTCCTCTCCTCTCCTCTCCTCTCCTCTCCTCTCCTCTCCTCTCCTCTCCTCTCCTCTCCTCTCCTCTCCTCTCTCCTCTCCTCTCCTCTCCTCTCTCCTCTCCTCTCCTCTCCTCTCCTCCTCTCCTCTCCAGCTTCATCCGCCGCACCGTTCCCTCTCTCTCTCGGTGCGCGCGCTAGACCGTTGTCATGCCAACTTCCCAGGAGACAGGGTTGTCATGGTGACAGAGCGAGGAGGGCAGATCAGCTGATGTCTGGTGTCGTTCAGGCATGTGCACAGATCGCTGTCCTGCATTTGTGCTCCGTCTCTGTCTCTCTCTCTCTCCGTCTTTCTCTCTCTCTCCGTCTCTCCGTCTCTCTCTCTCTCTCTCTCTCTCTCCGTCTCTCTCTCTCTCTCTCTCTCCTCCGTCTCTCTCTCTCTCCGTCTCTCTCTTTCTCCGTCTCTCTCTCTCTCCCTCTCTCTCTCTCTCTCTCTCTCTCTCCTCCCTCCCTCCCTCCCTCCCTCCCTCCCTCCCTCTGCTTCCCTGTAGAGCTCTTTCCCTTTCACTCTTTCACATGCCGTCTCTTTATATAGCCGTCTCCAGTCTCTCTTTACAGTGTGCTTTTT
>NW_028176134.1:0-10000 GCF_949987555.1 Borostomias antarcticus
TTTCCACCTTAGCGGCACAGGGTTGGGACTGGGGTGTGCGGGGATGAGAGCCAGGAGTGCACCGACCTCCCCCCGCCAGGGGGCGCCACAGATCTACCTCCAGGCATTTTTGGACTTAGGCTCAGGACCGCTTATTTCTCCAGGGTAAAAATAAGCGGGGGACTCAGAGGAGTTAAAAACTCGTTTGACAACGCGGGGAGTTCAAACGGACATATCTGGACCTGGAAGGTCACAGAGACACGGGGTTCTGACCGGTATAAAGCTCTCCACCTAACGATCGCTACAATACCGAACATGTCCTGCTGGCACGCACATGCGCGTGCACACAGTCACATCATGCATTTGGGGTCGGAGGGAGGTGTGTGCTCCCCAAGCACCTTTTCTACTTGACTATATTGTATGAGCTACTGCAGTATCCTTTCATCTGTTTACTATCCTAAAGAGTCTGCTGATTGGTTGATTGGTTGATTGATTGATTGATTGATTGATTGATTGGTTGATTTGTTCTCTTTTATGTGTATATACAGTATGTAGGTATGGCTATGAATGTGTGTGTATGTATGTATGTATGTATGTATGTATGTATGTATGTATGTATGTATGTGTGAGTGTGTGTGTGTGTGTGTGTGTGTATAATACCCTGTGTGTATGTATGCTCTGTGTATTTTAATAAATCCATGGCGATCGCTTGGTTCATATGTCCGTAGGTTTAATACCCATTAGTTACAATCCTAAGGTCAGCTGAAGTCAAAGCTTTTCTAATGTTCTTGCCTGTTCGCCGTCTTAATTGCTCTGTCGTCTCTTCCATTATATGCAGCTGTCGGCCATTAAGTAGGATTTATTTCGCGGGTTTGCGCCCGGGCGCTGTCCAGTAGGCCTGGTGCTGAAAGCTCCCGGAGGAGCAGAGTTAAACAACACAAGTGGAGGAGCAGAGTTAGACAACACAAGTGGAGGAGCAGAGTTAGACAACACAAGTGGAGGAGCAGAGTTAAAAAACACAAGTGGAGGAGCAGAGTTAAACAACACAAGTGGAGGAGCAGAGTTAAACAACACAAGTGGGCCTACGTTTACATACTGTAGCTGTGCCAGTTTTGAGTTGACACAACGTATATGTGCATAAATACATGGAAGTGTATGCACATGAAAATGTGTAAGAAATATGTTAATGATGTTGATGTGACACAATAAAGTATAAAAATATCTAGAATTGACAATGAGCCGACCTCAAATCAATCAAATCCTTTATTTTACCAGATGGGCATCATTGAGATTAAAATCTCTTTTTCAAGAGCGATCTGGCCAAGAAGGCAGCAGAAACAAAGTTACAGCAATAAAAGAAACATAACAGACAATGCAGAGATACATACTTTCACAGCAGAGATCAGTCGTAGGACAAGTCATCAAACACAGTTGCACTGACCAAGAGAACTGGTTTCATAGTCTTTTAAAATGGATTTAAATTCACCCAGTGTAATCAATCCTGGCAATTTCAGGTCCTTTTGCAACTCATTCCACGTCGATGGAGCAGCATATTTAAAAGCTGACCTGTCCTTGTTGGCCGTCGTGTAGTCGAAATCCTCGGACCCAGTGGTCCAGTCAAGACTCCTGCTGGACCTGCGGAGAGGGGGGGGGCACGGGGGGAGGGGAGGGGGGGGGGGGCGCGGGGGACTCCGTGATTGACGGGCGTAGACAGGGCAGGCTCCTCTGGATGGGCCGGGATCATCCCCCTGCATTAGGGCTGGCCTAGCTAATGCTTACCGAAGGGCTAACCAATACCCCTCTTAATTAGCACGGACAGAGGATGCGCGCACACACACACACACACACACACACTCACACACACTCACACACACACACACACACACACACACACACACACACACACACACACTCACACACACACACACACACACACACACACACACACACACACACGTACTGCGGCCGAGTGACAGACACTGGAACGAGGGCAGCTTATGGTAGCTGTGGGAAACTTGTTCATTTTTCCTTCCAAAACTCCAGGGTGCCTTACTTTATAGAGGCAGCTCATAAGCTGGGCTACACACACACACACACACACACACACACACACACACACACACACACACACTGATACAATGACTGAGGTGATTGTGTATGCCTGGCTGCTCCCAGCATTGATTTCTCCGTCTCTAGGTGTCTATGGAGGATGGGGTGGGAGAGGAGGTGTGTGTGTGTGTGTGTGTGTGTGGGGGGGGGGGGGGGTGCGGTGGAGAAAGTGCTCCGGCGTGTGAAGCAGAGATTGGGGGAATCCCCTGGTGGAGAATGCTCATGAGGAGAGGAGGCGTGAGGAGAGTCTGGGCTCGGAGAGTTGGAGCCCCTGTCGTAAGCGCTCGCTTCCTCCTTCCTAACATTTACATTTGCCAGCTCCTTCTTTCTATTCTATATACTCTCTCTCTCTCTCTCTCTCTCTCTCTCTCCCTCTCTCTCTCTCTCTCTCTGGGTTTTCTGGCTGCTGCCTGTGTGTGTGTGTGTGTGTGTGTGTGTGTGTGGTGTGTATGTGCCTTCCCTATCCATCCTACACATAAATTAGCAAACATCTGTATCTCTGTTTCTCTGTTCCCATTTTCCTCAGACAGTGTCAATGACAGGATTTTTTTTTTATTAAGTCACATACACACACACACACACACACACACTATACAGTAAATTGTATAGAGCAGAGCTAAACTACTCTACAGACACGTGTGTGTGTGTGTGTGTGTGTGTGTGTGCGTGCGTGTGTATCCATAGAACATTTTCGACAACGCATTTCCGTGAACATGGCAGACTGAAAGACCAATTAACAAATGGTGACTCGTGAAAGTTCTAGCGTGATATTTAGCAAGCATGTTATTTTTCCTTTGTGAACGCGACACAAGCACGTTGGTGGGGCGACAGTTGGAGCAAGCAAAGCCTGGACTAGGATGATGTAGCCTTCATTTCATTTCATTTCAAACCTTTATTTATACTCGTAACGCACTGAGATTTCCCTCATTTACAGTGTTGACGAGTTCACACAATTACACAAATAACAACAGAACAAATACAATAATAATAATAATAATAATAATTTTAAACAATTACAGGTCGAAGTACAAATACAGCTCCCAATTTTTTTTTAAAGTTTTCGAGTTTTGAGTTTTGATTGATTTTGGTACGCTACTATCAGCCTCTAGTTTATCGTGGCACAAAATAGATTTTTATAAAACCGAATTGGAAGTGGCTTTCAAGAGTTTATGGATGTAGCCAGATTGCGAAAAGGAAATCTACTTGTCAGAACGTGAAGATGAAACCTAAACTTGGGCAAACTCACACAGTCACAAGCCATGATAAAATAAACCCACACATGACTGAATCATCAACAAATACTCATCTAGCAAGCTAAACAATCTAGCAAGCTTATAATCTACAAGTAGCAGTAGGCGAAAGTTGCACAACATGGGAATACGAGTGTATGGCGCATTGCTCAGCTTGTCACTGGTAGATAGACTATACAATGCTGCCACCTAGTGGTACAGAACGAATACTATTCAGTATTCGTTCGTTCACATCAAAGAGTATTCGAAGTCTGTACAGTGGTATTCACTTTCACTATTGTGCTAGTATTGTGCTAGCGGGAATATGTTGACGGGCGCCGCATTGCATCACTTGGGGGAGCTGCTTTGCCAGATGGGTAAGGGGAGCTGGGCCAAAAAAAATAAGTTATTTTTTCCTTCTTCCCCCCCCCCCCCAGCTCCCAGCGCCCCTTGCCCATCTGGCGCCCTAGGGGGGCGCCTACTTCCCCTAAGCCACGGGCCGGCCCTGCACACACACACACACACACAAACACACACACACACACACACAAACACACACACACACACACTTACTCACAGGGGAGACTGACGCATGTCTTTATGTCATCCATACTCTCTCTGTCCCTGTCTCTGTGACTCTTTTGTTGACTGTCTTTTGTTTTGCCGTCCGACACGGGAGACCTGAAGCTGTGTGGCTGTTGATTCAGGCTCTGCTCCAGCAGGAGAGGGGTTGGCAGAGACAAAGAGTCGCCCCGTCTCCAAGTGAGCATGCTGGGAAATGCGTACTAGTTGTCGGCTGGCGGAAGAGTTTGATGCCAGCACAGAACAGAATTAGGACTTTACCATCAGAGCTTACTCACTGTGTGTGTGTGTGTGTGTGTGTGTGTGTGTGCGTGTGTGTGTGTGTGCGTGCGTGTGTTTGTGTGTGTTTGTGTGTGTGTGTGTGTGCGTGCGTGTGTTTGTGTGTGTTTGTGTATGTGTGTGTGTGTGCGTGTGTGTGCGTGTGTTTGTGTGTGTGTGTGTGTGTGTGTGTGTATGTGTGTGTATGTGTGTGTATGTGTGTGTGTTTGTGTGTGTGTGCGCGTGTATAGAGCTTATAGTATAGTTGGCACCGTCACGTTTTGGCACCGCGGTAGACCTTAGGTACCAGTATATCGTGCAACACTAATGTGTGTGTGTGTGTGTGTGTTTGTGTGTGTATGTGTGTGTATGTGTGTGTGTGTGTGTGTGTGTGTGTGTGTGTGTGTGTGTGTGTGTGTGTGTGGGAGAGAGTGTCAGGTATGCTCTCACAAAGACCCACACTAATGGGTTTGGAATAGGAATACTCAGAAATGAGTTTGATGAACTCACATGTTCCTCAGTCAGAACTACTGTCTTTGTAGCGCTGCAATTAAAGTCTTTGTGTTGCAGCAGACCAGAACAAAGCTACGGCTGAGTGAGTCACTTCATGGTGGTGCCGTTTCACTGTCTTTGTGTGTGTGTGTGTGTGTGTGTGTGCGTGTGTGTGTGTGTGTGTATGTGTGTGTGAGTTGGGGGGGGGGGGGGGGGGGGGGGTTTGTGTGTGGGTGGTTGAGTGTGCATGTGCACGTGCTTGTGCGTGTGTGCGTGTATTTCCAGGCTTAACATTTAATTAAGCTTAAAATGAATCGATTTGAAATTCAGGCAAATTCATCTTTATTGAATGCATACCGTACGCATGCACCGTTCAAAACTGTCGCCAAACTGTTTCAAAATAGACGATCGGTTCCACGAAGACCCCGGGTTCGGGGCGGGGGGTCCTTCACACCCGCGCGGCGATGGCAGGGCTGTCCTAGCCCGTGCCTGCCCACCCCCCACCCCCCTCCGACAGACACGTTACCACGCAACCACATCTGAGTCCTGGCACTCGGTAGGGCAACAGGTTGGAGCTCCGCATGCCTGCAGATGGCTCGGTTGGTAGGGACAGCCTGGGACACACACACACACACACACACACACAAACACACAGACGGACGGGGGTGGGCGGGGGAGTCGGGGAGCGCTAGTTTAGCTCGCTAGCCAGTTTGTGTGCGCTAACAGCCGTCTCACACTCGTCTCCGACGGGCTGATTGGTATCGTGACTCACACGGCGTGCGGCGCTGTTGAGTAATCTCTCGGCGTCGGAACACAGAGCCGTCGCCGCTGTCATGACTTTCCCTACAGAAAGAGAGTGCCCTTCGCTGTGCTGTAGTGTTGTATTTACAATTACTGTAGCTTGATTTACCTCAGCGTTTGTCTTTGAGTACTGAGTTATAATAGCTAGCGGAGTAGCGATGGAAACTAGCAGAGTGTCCATTCCTCCAGCGTATAGACTGAGCCTCAGCGGTCAAAGAGTGAGGTGCGAGCGTTAGACGGGCGATAGATAGACGCGGTCCAGCGCTTGTACCGAGGCGAGGACGAGCGGCCTTCGGTGGCGTGGCGTCCCACCCCCCCCTGAGTGGCAGGTGGGCAGTGCCGCCGTGCCAGCGTGTCCGTGGTGGGCGTGTCCACGGTGGGCGCGCAGCGGCGCCGGTCTCCCCGCTGCCATCCAAGCTGCTCTCGCTCGTGCCCACCGGGCACCCTCAGGCTGGTCAACCCCCGATCCTACTCTCCCCTCTCCTCTTCGCTCCACTGCTCTCTCCTTTTCAATTCCTCTCTCACGAACCGTATTCAAGAGGGAGACTGTTTTTTGGGGGGGGGGTGGCCCCCGGGTCGGCGGTGTGCCGTCGACCGGGCGCCGGCGTCGTGATTGATGGCGATGAGCGTTTTTCCTCCCTCCCTCTCTCTACCTCTCCTACGGCCCATATATCAGTCAGCCGGCCGTTAGCTCCCAGGGGCCCCTGGGACCTGTAGTCCAGCCTTATCTGTTTGATTTACCGCCCAGAGCCGTGAGTGAGGGACCCACCGCACACGGCGGACCATCGATCGGCTGACACCGGTGGCGAGGCATCGACGGGGGTGGGTTTCAGAGGAGGAAGTGGGGGCCTGAGGTCAAACTGGGCGAGGGAGTTAAGGTTGTGGGGTTGGCGGGCCAGAGTGAGAGGAGGTGGAGATGGGGGGGCGGTGGGGGGGGGGGGGGGGGGGGGGGGTTAGGTACAGTCAATGGTCTGAGACACAGTTGTGTTACCAGAACTTCCTGTCTCCTGTGCTGTCTCAATTGTCAGGCTGTGAACAGATGGTCTCTCTTTCTCTCTCTCTTTCTCTCTCTCTCTTTATCTTTCTCTCTCTCTCTCTCTCTCTCTCTCTCTCTCTCTCTCTCTCTCTCTCTCTCTCTCTCTCTCTGTGGCTCTTCACAGTAGTATTACCATACCAGTGTCTTCCCCACAGTTCAGACCCGATGATTTATGGTGTCCACATTTATTGCAAATAGGTTCTTGCTTTCGGATATAACGGGATACTATTGTTTCATAAGGTGTGTGTCCTTAGGACTGGACTTGATGTGGGGGTCCTTTTCTCTCCACTGCACTACTAGCAGTGTGTGTTTGCGCGTGTGTGTGTGTGTGTGTGTGTGTGTGTGTGTGTGTGTGTGTGTGTGTGTGTGTGTGTGTGTGAAGGTCTGTTGAGGGACACCGAGCTCCAGGGTGGGTGTTTTAGCTCAGTGTGAGTCTCATCTCTACACCTGTCCTGATCCTATCTCTAAGCTCTACGGGGTTCAGCTTAGCGCACACTCACACACACACACACACGCACACACACACACACACACACTGTGGCAGGAGTGCTGGCGCTAATTTGCCAGCGTGTGTCTTTTGAGCGACCTGCTCGGCTGCTGTGATGGCGTGCGGCGTGGGGAGACGTCACCTGACTGAAGTGGGAGGCGGCTTGCGGACCCACAGACCGGGGCGCCACGCCTGCCGGGGCTTAGCATACATTTGGCTTTGAAGGTTATACACACACGCAAGCATGTACACAAACATGCACACACACGCACACACACACATGCATGCACACACACACACACACACACACACGCATGCACACACACACACACGCATGCACACACACGCACACATGATTAAGCACATTATGATTAGTAATCTTAGCACTGTCATTATTGACTCTTTCTGCATTTACGACGGCAGCTACAATGGGTGAGATTTAATAATTTGTGTGCATTCTAGTGTGTTAGAATTTGCGACCGACTCACGCCGACGCATGCGTACACACACGCACACACAGACTCACACATTGGGCCGCACACACACACACACACATGAAGGCAGGGACACCGTAGAGATACGGAGTGTGTACGGTATGTACAGTTTGTACAGCTACTGTACCTGTATGTTTTCACAGTGTGTCTACACTATGAGCGAAATATAGTGAGGGTCTGTTCGGGTGCGTGCGTGTGTATTTGTGTGTGTGTGTGTGTGTGTGTGCATGGACCTGACTTCAAACCAGACACTCTGAGGTGTCTGATTGGTTAAGATCAAATCGCCCGCTCTGTGGTGCTGTGATCAGACATGTAGAAGGGGCGTGGCCTGAGGCACATGCTTCACAGGAAGTAATCGCTGGGCTGAGGGCTAGCGTTAGCGTTAGCCGTAGCATCGCTGGGCTGAGGGCTAGCGTTAGCGTTAGCCGTAGCATCGCTGGGCTGAGGGCTAGCGTTAGCGTTAGCCGTAGCATCGCTGGGCCGAGGGCTAGCGTTAGCGTTAGCCGTAGCATAGTCCCTGCCATGTTTAGGCAGCTCCTGGTCCTTTCCTTGTGCTCTGTTCCTCCTGTAGGCTGTGTGCTTGTGGGTGTGTGTGTGTGTGTGTGTGTGTGTGTGTGTGTGTGTGTGTGTGTGTGTGTGTGTGTGTGTGTGTGTGTGTCTGTTATACCCCAGGGTGAATAAGGAGCTCACTGTGGAGATCACTGTGTTCTTCTGGGTAGAACGGATCACTGTATTCTTCTCCTTGCTGTGTGTGTGTGTGTGTGTGTGTGTGTGTGTGTGTGTGTGTGTGTGTGTGTGTGTGTGTGTGCGTGCGTGCGTGTGTGTGAGCAGTGTGTGTGGAAAGAGAGAGCGACAGTTAGATATATACTGTAGATGGATAGACTTCATTAATTTCCAAGTGGGAAATTCCTTTGTTGTAGCAATACACACAACAATACACACAACAATACACACAGCAATACACACGTCTCTGTGTGATGTCTGCAATAACTTCCACCTCATTCCACCTGGGCTTTGGCCTGTGGACTGAAATAAGGAGCTTTTATCTATCAACTGAATTACCTGGTAAAAGGTTTCACAGGTATGAAGCTGTAAAGAGCTGTTATTGAGCACAGACTATTTCAGCCTAAAACAGATTAAACAGGCCGGTAGCTTTTGTAGTATTAATTTACATGCCTAAAAGGGCTGTCGGGTTATGAATGCCTCCTACACATACTCCTGCTTTCAAGTTTACAGGGAACTTTGATGCTAATGTTATACAGTAGCTAGTTAGCTTAGCGAGTAGCAAGGGCCTGTTGCTAGGACCTACAGTGGTTGCCAGGACTGTTTGGCTTGCCATGAACTGGGGGGGGGGGCTAGCAATGCTACTCCCCTGTCCACATACCAGAAAACCAGGGAAAAATGTTAGAGAAAGGGACATGAATTGCATTCTGTACAGGGTGGGAGAGAGAGAGAGAGAGAGAGAGAGAGAGCCCGGGTTAGGGCCAGCTGTATAAATTCTATTTCCAAGCCAATTAATGTGTTTATAAGCAGGATCCGCTGCCTTGGCGACCTTGCGGAGTGAAGGGCCCTCGAGCTGGGGCTCTCTCTCTGCTCTCTGCTCCTCGACGTTGAGAGTGCAGCTCTCTCTCCTCTCTCTCTCTCTCTCCTTGAGCTCTCTCTCTCCTCGAGCTCTCTCTCTCCTCAAACTCTCTCTCTCCTCTCTCTCTCTCTCCTCGAGAGAGGAACAGGAGGGGGGGGGGGGAGGGGGTATTGAGTAGGGATGTGCGCGACTAGTCGTAAACGGCGAAGCTTTTGATAGTCGTTTAAGAAATAATAGTCGATTAAACGAAATATAATATAATTAGATAAAAATAAAAATATTTATAACAAGACTTAAATAATTTGTCACCTCATTCATTCATCTGCGCAACTCCATTTGTTTATGCTGCGTTCCTTTTGTGTGGGAGCTCCAGATTTGGCGCCTATACACCTAAAATGATACGTAGCCTATCGTCTGACATCCGCGGTCTTAAATATTATAGTAATTAAACTTATGCTATTCAATGATCAGGGTTGCACGGCACATTGCCACTAAAGTGTGCTCATATTAATTAATGTAGCCTAATCATTTGGTTTGTGAAAGTCAAGACGTGACCGAAATCTGTGCAACAATAGGCTATGACTAGATTCCAAGAGGCGCGCTCGCTTTCACAGCCTGTTGAGTTGAACTCTGAAGGAGGCAGACCATTACATTTGCAAAACATAGGTTTATGTATACTAGTATACATCCAAGCAACTGTCACAAAGTACCCCGTGTTTTAAATAGCCAAACCAGACTTGAGCGAGATGCGCAACGAGTGAAAACTGGCTTCCGCTGAATGTTGGTTAGAAAGATAGAGAAACTTTATTGGATAATTATAAGTACAATTCCTTTGTAATTGTTGGTTATGCTGAAAATCCAATAAACAAAGTAAAAAAAAAAAAAAAAAGAAGAAAGATAGAGGAACTTTATTGCAGACACGCAGGTCCATATGAAACATTAACACATTTC
>NW_028176134.1:15000-17500 GCF_949987555.1 Borostomias antarcticus
TCCTATCCTCTTCTCATTGTATATGCTGCCCCTGGGGTCCGTCTTTAAGAAACAAAATATTCCCTTTATAGACCCAGGACTAGGTGGCGGGATTACATCTCCGCACTGGTCTGGGAGCGGCTAAAGATTCCCCAGGCAGAGCTGGTTGATGCTGCCAGGGAAAGGGATATCTGGGGCCCCCTGCTGGAACTGCTGCCTCCGCGACCCGACCCCGGATAAGCGGATGAAGATGGATGGATGGATGGACAATATTCCCTTTCATTGTTTTGCTGATTACACACAAATCTATTGGCTCATAAAAGCTTAAAGTAAGGATTCTATGCAGCCTTTGTTCAACTGCTTAGAGGATATACAACTTGGATGGGTTTAAACTTTCTCAATCTTAATGAAAGCAAGACTGGGATCAGTGTGTTTGGACGACCTGACCAACTGAATGACCCTGATGGTACTCTTGGTCCTTCACTACTAGGTCGTCCTCAGACGAGCCCTGGTGCTTCCAGTCATCCTGATCCTCCATGCATCTGGCCAGCTCGCCTGTACTTTCCACTCCTCCCAGATAGCAAGCGGATGTGTAATGATTCTGGGCCATATATGGGCCGGAACTAAGCCATAAGGGCCAGATCGGGCCTGTATATGGCCCAGATCCGCTTGCATCTTTCTTGAGTACATCCACATATGTTAGTGTGGGACGCCCTCGTGACCGATGCCTAGGGATGGGGATCATTAATTTGTATTGATATTGATACCGTTATGGAGTCTGCTTAATGATCCGGGTCCTTATTGATACCACTATCGATACTTTTCTATGGGAAAAACGAGACGGACGCAATACATGTTTAACAGAACTGGTTTTGCATTTATTGCTTACAACAAGCCAGGATAACATTTCGCCTGGTCTTTATCTTTCACTCTTGTGAAATGAAGCCAAGAACTTGACCGTTTTGCACGCTCTGCCATTTTCTCAACAAGCAAACTTGTGAACGAGTGTGCAAGGCAATACAATAACAGCGGTTGGCATGCAATTCAATTGAATTCAAAAACGTTATCAATCATATGTTTGTGCACCACGATCGGACAAGACGTATAATGTGGGTGACCAGACGTCCCGACTGCCCGTGTCAAGCCGGTTGTACTGAGAAATATCTGTAGAACACTCGTTTTCAACATTCACTGCCAACGGTTTTAACCACAACATAATGTGATGCTTGTTAAGTGCTCACATGACATTTATCAAGTTAATATGATCTTTACGTCGGCATTCCTACCTACAAGACTAAAAGTGTAGCTGAGTGTGTGCAGACCAACATGTTGCTTGTTGGGAAGCTGTCCATGATGCTGCAACTGAAATACTTGTATCATTCTGAATGAAAACGCCTGGTTTTGGTGCTGGAGAATTATATATGGCTACTTGTGCGCTTGCGTGAACGTGCAGTAGCCTAGCCTACACTTTTGATTGTCCCGGTTAGAATGGTCACTCGGCTGTAGGCTCGATAGCAGACCCGAGAAGCTCCAACCTTATTGATTACCGGGTCTTGAGAAATTTGGAACCGGGTCCTTTTGGACCTGGGTTTTGATCCCCATCCCTACCGATGCCCGTGTCTTGCCTCCCACAGGACCAGTTTGCTGGCCGGCAGCTCCTGCCCAGATAGCAAGCGGATCTGGGCCATATACAGGCCAGATCTGGCCCTTGTGGCTTAGTTCCGGCCCATATATGGCCCAGAATCATTACACATCCGCTTGCTATCTGGGTGGTGTCTCTGGCAGTGACCAGCCAGCCTCAGTCTCCTGGCTGCTATTTTCTCACTCACCCCTGGTGACCCCCCATACAGATTGTTGGTAACATGCTCGCTCTTGTTGATGTTAAGTACAGCACACGGCATTCTGGGAAAGCACCCATCTAGGGACTTCTGCAGGGGGGACTGCAGGGTCCAGCATTCACAGCCGTTTAGGAGAACAGACTACCGTTAGCGTCCTACAACCGATCCATTGTTAGGAATCTTGTTGCAATTTTTGACAGCTCCTTCCTGATAAACACATCAGTTGTTTTGTCAAAACTAGCGTTTTTGTAAGCGTCTGATGAATGATTCAAATGTAATATAGTGTAAATGTGGTCGGGGGGGGGGGGGGGGGCTTTCTACCGGCTAATACAGATGTACACAACCCTCCACTGTCATGCTTTCGCCATGACGAATATCGCAAATCCGTGTCAGCGGGTAGAAGCAGTATCTGATTAGTGATTCTGTGATTCTGAGAGTTATCAGTGTATAAAGGAGAAGGATAATGTGTGTATTCTGACATCATGAGACCTCTCTCTCTCACACACACACACACACACACACACATGCATACAAACACATACGCACAGAATGGAGTGGGGGATATTGAATGTCATGGTCCCTCATGCAAGTCATTAGCACACTGGCATGCTGTGAAAGCAACATTGTGTGTGTGTGTGTGTGTGTGTGTGTGTGTGTGTGTGTGTGTGTGTGTGTGTGTGTGT
>NW_028176134.1:25000-47500 GCF_949987555.1 Borostomias antarcticus
TAACATGACTGCCAAGTTATGCAACACATCAATACTAGGGCTGGGTATCGATACTGATTTCCAAAAATGAATGAATGAATCATTGAATGAATTAATGAAATATTCATTCCTTCATTTATTCATTCGTTCATTAAATAAAAGATCGATTTTGGGATTCATGAATCGATTCGGAATCATTTGATTCAGAATCGATTCATCTTTTTTTTTTAACCCAGCCCTACCATCGACGCATATCGCTCTCAACACAGGGTAGTTAACCCACAAAGAATACAAGCTGTTGTAGTTTTTTTGTGTTAATTTGTTCAATGGAAGACAGGACCATCATTTATGGAATTATTTTAATTATTTTAGATTGACCTCAAAAGATGATTATGACAGCGGGATCCTATAGTTCTTTATGGTCAGGCTACTGCCTCTACTGTATGTTTAAAGAGCGATCCCAGATAGCAAGCGGATGTGTAATGATTCTGGGCCATATATGGGCCGGAACTAAGCCACAAGGGCCAGATCTGGGGCCTCATTTATCAAAGAGCGTGTAAATTCTGGTGTAAAAGAGGGCGTACGACGAAAACGCGGAAAATGCACAATGTAGCGTACGACGAGAATATTTACACGCTTTTCGGATCTATCAAAAAGGTCGTATGCCCTTTTCTGCACGAGAAATCCAAGACAGGCGGAGAATAGAGCGTACGCGCACGCGCCCCGTGTTCCGCCCTCTCCACGCCCAAATCCAACCATATATGGTCAAAACTATGACAGCGTGTCGGGGATACCCCGGAAGGAACCGACATAATATAGCGTGGAGCATTAGGACAGACAAACGCGGAAAGAAGAGAAACTTTTCGGAGACGGAGGTGCATGTGCTTGTTGGTGAGGTCCACGCGAGGAAAGAAAATCATCTTCGGAAGGTAAGCTATTTGTACGAGCCTACATTTGTCTGATTGCTCCTAGTTTAGGTAGCCTACTGTATGTTCGTGCATCCTGTATGTGGCGTAGGCTACACGGACATGCTGTATTATGTGTGAGGAAAGCAAACATTCCACACATTCTGTGGTAGGCTATGATTGATTTAGGACCAAAAACAGGGAACGATAACACAGATGACCACTTCATAATGTTAGACCACATGAAACATTTTCCCCTCTGGGAAATGTAGACTCTCATCTAAATCACCCGGTAAATCACACTTAAGCATTTATTTGGCTGCCAACAGAAAAACATATCAATTGAATATGGCTACACAATGAAATGTTTAATGCATAATCAAGTTAACAGACAAACTCAAAGAAAATGACTGAAATTGTTTCTCCAGACTCTGACGTGGGGTGGGACTCAGAGGAGGGGGAGTCTGCAGTGGTCCTTGACCTGACGGTCGTGCCCCCGCCGGTTGCAGCCTCTACATCCAGCGCCACGACCTCCAGTGCCTCCACCTCCAGCGCACCGGCCTCCACCTCCAGTGCCATCTCCAGCGCCTCCGTCTCCGTCTCCACCGCCCACGCCTCCACCTCCGGCTGCCAGCGTCCCTGCCTCAAGGTTCCCTGAGGGCTGGGCTTCCTATCAGATGCTGTGCTGGAGGCTCATGACCCTAGAGGCCCAGAGGGAAATGGCAGAAGGGATTGGGGCAGTTGTGGGGCAGTTGTGCAGCAGTTGGTGGAGGTCACCACACTACACCACCAGAGCCAACAGGACATCCTCACTGCACTTCATTCCCTCACACATGCTGTCACGGACCTCACACTGTCACTCACTACCACACTCACGGACCTCACACATTCACTGACAAACGCACTCACACACCTCACACAGTCACCCACCAACAGACAATAAAATGGTAGAAATGTGAACCTTACTTGTTTGTGTCTTCATAGCTGGCGCATGACCTCAGTGTGGGCCCTTTGGCTCCGCTGGTAAACCTCATGACGGGGAGGGGGCTGAGGGCTTGGGTCCTCATTTTGTGGTGGGGTCTTGACTGGTTCTCATTCTTATCAGCTTTGAATATACATCTTGGCAAACATAACAGAATGATGTACAAGGAGGGGACAGATACCTAGTGAAAGTACTATTGGTTGCTAGTAAAAAGACAATAATGAGGGCTTGGTATAAGGTGGAACCCCCAACCAAGGAGCAGTGGTGGGTGTTGTGGAGGAGATTTATGAGATTTATTTATGCATTGAGGATGCAGGAAGGAAAGTTTGAAGGGAGATGGGAAAAATGGATGGATTATAGAAGGAAGTGTGATGATACCACTAGTATTAAAATAGTCATATTTGAGTAAGAAAAAAAAGCTGCATGGATGGAAGTACCCATTAGCTGTTATTGTAAGTTTTTATGTTTTATGGTATTGTCGTTGTATGGATGGAAAATGCTAATAAAGATTAAAGTAAAAAAGACAAAGAATATGTATCTTGGCTATGCACACACCAAGCCAGCCGTCACGCGCAGCGCCTGCCTCCAGTCTAGCCCCTACCCTGCTGTGCGCCAGGATGAATGAGTCATGCGTGGAGCCAGGCCACCGTGCCACTACACTTGTGATGAGCATGTCGGCGTCACATATGATTTGGGTATTTATAGTGTGCACATTTTTGCGATTCACATAGACGTATTCATTCACTGATGGTGCCCTTATGAATATGTGGGTGCAGTCGCCATCGCCGTCACCTCTTTGGAGTTCTATCTCGGCCAGTAGGCCGAGTAGCGCCGGATTCATTTAGGCTCGCATTACGCACAGGAGGACTGTCATTTATATGCTTACCAAACAGCAAACAGGTCCACATGATCACATATTAATGACAATCTAATTGGTCAATTATTGCCGTTTGATGGAGTGCCTGCATTAGGTGTGTGACATATAGCGCGGAAGGGTTTGGGACAGCGCATAGGTACAGTTTGGGGAACAAATCCATATCGAACCATGAATGAGCCGGTTAGAGGACACGTCTAATCTT
The DNA here is from genome assembly GCF_949987555.1 of Borostomias antarcticus. Classification (NCBI taxonomy): domain Eukaryota; kingdom Metazoa; phylum Chordata; class Actinopteri; order Stomiiformes; family Stomiidae; genus Borostomias; species Borostomias antarcticus. The sequence goes on from NW_028176134.1 coordinate 27,946, forward strand.
GCATTGCGATATATGTTTGTGCTGAATTGGCCTATTAGCCTACATGATTGTGCGTTCATGAACTGTCGCTCTTATTCTCTCCGTCAAACATAGTAATTCACCGACGCACCACCTGCGTCGCCAGTTCCCCCTGTGTTCAAAAAGGGCGTAGAACACCGTGTAAATCGGTACGCCAACTGGAGAGGTGTCCTACAAAAGCGCGGAGAAAGGCGACTAAATTTTCGCCCTTTCGGCTTGATAAATCGCAATGTGGGGGGGGCAAATGGCGTACGCCTGAACTCGCGAACAAGACCGTGTAAAAGAAGGCGTACCTCAATGATAAATGAGGCCCCTGGCCTGTATATGGCCCAGATCCGCTTGCTATCTGGGATGTATACATTCGACATCTGTTTATCATGCTTAGTCTTGGTAATTACTTTTATTTCATTTTATTTATTTACGGTTTTATTTTGACAGGGACAGTACATATTAATCAACAGCACACATTAAGAACATGACTATAAATCTGTCAGTATTAGCTTAAAGGTTACCACTTGGTGATAACTTTAGTAACAGTTTATTTGTGGTTGGTCACCAAAACCTCTTTTAGTGTGTTGGTTGGGCGCTGGTGACGCCCTGTCAGGGGCAGCTGATTGGTGCGTCAGACCCCTGTCAGGGGCAGCTGATTGGTGCGTCAGACCCCTGTCAGGGGCAGCTGATTGGTGCATCAGACCCCTGTCGTCCGGAGGCTTCTGGGCCCCTGGGGGACAGGGTCATGTGGCCGGGGGGGGGTCCGCTGTGACAGCCTCTCCATCAGGGCTTGTCACCGCGCCCGGGCGCATCCACGGTGAGGCAGCCCCCATTAGCACACACACACACACACGCACACATGTATACACACACACATACACACACAGGGGTGCTCATGCCTGAACACACACACACACACGCACACATGTATACACGCACGCATGTATACACACACACACACACACACACACACAGGGGTGCTCATGCCCGAACACACGCACACACACGTTGAAGCAAGTGCCCACAGCCACACTCGCACACACTCAGCGTTTGCCCCGGCGAGTCCCCGAGGAGCCCCTGACAGAGCTGCCCTGAGCTCCCAATCCATCTCTGGGAGCCCGAAACACCCCAGCGCAATTACTCCTTCCTGCTGACTGCACCTGCAACACATCACTGAGAGGCCTGCTGGGGGCTTTGTCACTTAAGGTAAAGATGTAAAGAGAAAATATGTTTTCGGCTAAGCCAGGAAGCAAGCGAGAACTGCAGCGCAGCGATAGCGTTTGTTTGTGTGTGTTTGTGTGTGTTTGTGTGCGTGCGTGTGTGTGCGTACAGTAAGTATTGGATAACATTTCCGCTGAAGGACACAGCGTCTGACCCTGGAGAGAGGGAAACAGCCCAGGCCAATTACCCCGCCCCACGTGTGTATCAACGGAGCGCTCAGACAGATACCTCAACGCCGCGTCTCCGCCCAGATGAAACCGGGAGCGATCTGGAGAGAGTCCTGCTGAAACAGCAGTGTTCTGTGAACCAGGTCCGGCTCTCACACCCCTCGATGGCAGTTTACAAAACGTGTGGATATTTTCAAAAAACTAACTGCCACACTTTAAAAACTGAACATTCCACACATCCACTTCAATGTTAAAAAAGCTCCAAATCAAACTTGAATTACACAAAAGCTATAAAGATGTTCAAAAATCTGAATAGGACTTTTACTCGGCTAAAGGCCCTGAACATTCTGGCACAAAAAATGAAGGAGGAGATTTCAAAGCTGAGGTTTCAAAACTGAAGAGAATTTCAAGGTCCGCATATTGACTTCCATTGTTGAAAAAAAAAAAAAAAAAAGAAGAAGAAAAAAAGGTGAATATTTTTAAAAAGTATGAAAGTTATAAAAAAAAATCGGAAGACGCCCCATAATGACCTTAAAAGAGCTGAATATTTTGATAGTTGAATGGTTTCTGTAGCTCAAAGTATGAAGGAGTTAAAGTTTGAATGTAGGGATGTTTAAAAGGCCCGGTCCAGTCCGGTCCGGTCCGGTCAGGTCCAGTCAGGCGTGGTTCTACGAGGCCCCGGGCCCTCGGTGGTTTTGCAATCAGGTACGGCGCTGAATGATTCTGCCGGCTACACCAGTACAGACCCCCGCCCTCTCGAAACATCAGCGTCAGGATTTGCTCTGGGGGTTCATTTGCATGCGCCACACACACACACACACACACACACACACACACACACATACACATACAGGTGTACTCACAGGAACACATACACACACTGCTCACTTAAGTGGTCCCCTGGCCCTGCCAAGGCACCTGTCAGACTCTGATGTGGTGTGTGTTTTATGTGTGTGTGTGTGTGTGTGTGTGTGTGTGTGTGTGTGTGTGTGTGTGTGTGTGTGTGTGTGTGTGTGTATGTGTATGTGTGTGTGTTTTCTGGCTCCTCCACACACTCTCTCTCTCTTCATTAGACTCAAACCTTCCTTAAGGGGGGGGGGGCGGGGGGGGGGTCACATAGAGACCCTGTCAATCAAAAAAGACACACATGCTGATTTGATGTATTAGTATTCTCCCTGTTTTCTATAGCATCGGGTTGTAGTGTGGGCGGACATGTTTGTGATTGTGTGTATGTGTGTGTGTGTGTGTGTGTGTGTGTGTGTACGTGTACGTGTGTGTGTGATCCACCCAGATGTCTAACTAATGAAGTCCTTGAAGGACACTCTCCTTGTTACCATGGACGGTCTCTCTCCTTGTTACTATGGACGGACTCCCTACTTGGAGAGAGAATGTTGAGCCCTGGGTTACGCTGCGGTTAGAATACATGCACTGGATACATAAAGAGCCTCTCTCTCTCTCTCTCTCTCTCTCTCTCTCTCTCTGTTTCTCCCTCTCTCTCTCTCTCTCTCTCTCTGTTTCTCCCTCTCTCTCTCTCTCTCTCTCTCTGTCTCTCTCTCCCCCTCTCGCTCTTTCCCTTCCTTTCTCTCTCTCCCTCTCTAACCCCCCCCTCTCTCTCTCTCTGTTTCTCCCTCTCTGTCTCTCTCTCTCTGTCTCTCTCTCCCCCTCTCGCTCTCACTCTCTCCCTTCCTTTCTCTCTCTCCCTCTCTAGCCCACCTCTCTCTCTCCCTCTCTCTCTCTCTCTCTCTCTCTCCCTCTCTTTCTCTCTTTCCCTCTCTATCCCCCCCCCCTCTCTCTCTCTCTCTCTCTCTCTCTCTATGTTTCTCTCTCTCTCTGTCTCCCTCTCCCCCTCTCGCTCTCTCCCTTCCTCTCTCTCTCTCTCTCTCTCTCTCTCTCTCTCTCTCTCTGTCTCTCTCTCCCTCTCTCTCTCTCTCTGGCCAGGTCCCTCACCTACTCTTTCTCAAAGTTTCATCACTGCAGATGGAGAGAGAGAGAGAGAGAGAGGGAGAGAGAGAGAGATCAGAGTCGATAGACAGATGGACAGAAAGCCGCGTGGAGACAGAGAAGGCAGCCGACTGATTGAGGATGAGAGTGTGGTTGTTGTTGAGGGGGCGGAGGGCTACGCCGGCGCGGGCGGCGAACGTGCGCTGAAACCCTGAACCAACCAGCATTCAGCCCAGTTGGAGGAAGAAAGACTCCTCTAAGAATCGGTGCAAAGGTACGTTTAGAAACTTTAGGCCTCACTCTGGCCTGGAGCCTCCGTCCTTCCTGGCAGACGTTGGTTCTTGCGCTCCAGGGGGTGTGTTGAGAGCGAGGGAACCTGTAAGCACATGTGAAGTAATTAGCGAGGGCGCTAACAAGCGGCCCATGCCCCATCTGGGCGTGCTAGCGTGCGCTAGCGCCGGCCTCTCAGTCTCGCACACGCGGCGCGCCGGGAAGATTAGGACAACAGAGACGCTCATGCATATTCACACCCACACCGGCTCGGCCCTGCGCTCAAATCCTCGTCTCCCCCCCCCTCCTCTCCTCCTCTCACCTCCTCTCCTCCTCTCACCTCCTCTCACCTCCTCTCCTCCTCTCACCTCCTCTCACCTCCTCTCCTCCTCTCGCCTCCTCCCCTCCTCTGCTCTAACCTTCTCCACTCTCAACTGGAGGGTGTGATCATGTCCTCCGTGGATCCTTGTTGATCTGGATCTTTCCGCCACTCCACCCCTCCATCTCAACCCCTCATCCTCCTCCCTCCATCCTCTCCCCTCCACTCCCCTCTCCTCCCCTCTCTACCTCCTTCTTCTGTATTAAACCCTTTCATCCATCCATCCATCCATCCCTCCTCCTCCCTCCATAGCCTACCGGTGAAACTGCATGACTATTAATCTTCCTCCCATCTTCCTCTTCACTTATGTATTCACCCTGAAGTTACTACACACACATACACGCACGCACGCACTCCCCAGCCGTCTGTCAGTGGTTTCAGGTTGGGTGGGGGGGGGGGGGGGGGGGGCAGCGAGCCCCCCCGTCTCTCTGTTCTGGGTCTCCTCCGCCCGGCTGTCATCCTGGACCTCAGCCCCCCGTCACCGTGGGTATCTGGGACAGACTGCCCTGAGCCATACTAAACACCCAGCACTACCCCGCCCTGAGCCATACTAAACACCCAGCACTACCCCACCCTGAGCCATACTAAACACCCAGCACTACCCCACCATGAGCCATACTAAACACCCAGCACTACCCCGCCCCAGAGAGACTGACCGTGGCCCCAATCCCCACACAGAATGCCCTCCATACCTGAGACGTGAACTGGGGTCCACGGTCAGACACCACATCCTGGGGCAGACCGTAGAGCCGAACGACGTGCTCAGTCAGCAGCTCCGCCGTCTCCATCGAGGTGGGGAGCTTGGGTAGGGCCACGAGGCGCACAGACTTCGAAAACCGGTCCACAATGGTCAGGATGGTGGTGTTTCCCCGGGAGGGAGGGAGACCGGTCACGAAGTCCAGTGCGATGTGTGACCACGGACGACTGGGCACAGGAAGGGGTCGCAACAGGCCAGCCGGCGGCTGGTGGGATGCCTTGCTGCGGACGCAGGTGGTGCAGGCGGAGACGAACTCTCTGACGTCCGCTGCCATGGTGGGCCACCAGAACCGCCGGCGTAGGAAAGACAGCGTACGGTGGGAACCCGGGTGGCAGGCAAACCGGCTCGCATGTCCCCACTGGAGGACTCGGGTCCGGACGGCAGCCGGGACGAACAGCCGGTTGGGCGGGCCAGTCCGGGGGTCGGGTTGGGTGCGCTGGGCCCTCCTGACCACTGCCTCGACGTTCATGGTGACCACCCCGATCACCCGGGAGGCGGGAAGAATAGTGTCCGGAGTGGTAAGATCCTCCCCTGCCGCATAAAGCCGAGACAGTGCGTCAGCCTTGGTGTTCTTGGACCCCGGACGGTATGTGATGTGGAAATTAAACCGTCCGAGGTACAGGGCCCAGCGCGCCTGACGGGAGGTCAGCCGCCTGGCCGACCTGAGGTAGGTCAGGTTCTTGTGGTCCGACCAGACGGTGACGGGGTGCTCCGCGCCCTCTAGCCAGTGCCGCCACTCCTGGAAGGCCTCCACAACAGCCAGCAGCTCCCTGTTGCCGATGTCGTAGTTCTCCTCTGCAGGTGTGAAGCGGCGGGAGAAGAAGGCGCAGGGATGCATCTTCTGGTCGGCCGCTGACTGTTGTGAGAGAACCCCGCCGAGACCCGTGTCTGAAGCGTCCACCTCCACGGTGAAGGGCCTCGAGGGGTCGGGATGAAGCAGGACCGGCGCGGAGGTGAACCGCCTCTTGAGGTCGGTTTAGGCGGCACTGGCTGCAGGTGTCCAGGTAAAAGGACGCAGAGAGGAGGTGAGGGCAGTGAGGGGAGCGGCCACCCGGCTGTAGTCCCGTATGAATCGCCGGTAGAAGTTGGCGAAGCCAAGGAAGGACTGCAGCTGCTTACGGGTGGTGGGTTGGCTCCACTCGACGACAGCCTGGATCTTCTTGGGATCAGGCCGAGTTTGTCCACCTTCCACAATAAGTCCCAGGAACTCCACAGAGGGAGTGTGGAAGGTGCACTTCTCGGCCTTGATGAAGAGGCGGTTCTCCAGGAGACGCTGGATGACAAGGCGGACGTGCTGGACGTGTTCCTCAGCACTCCTGGAGAACACCAGGATGTCGTCGAGGTAGAGCACAACAAAGATATCCAGCATGTCCCGGAGGATGTCATTCATCATAGCCTGGAACACGGAGGGGGCGTTGGTGAGGCCAAACGGCATGACTAGGTATTCGTAATGGCCTCGGGGAGTCTTGAACGCGGTCTTCCACTCATCCCCCTCACGGATTCGAACCAGGTGGTAGGCGTTCCGGAGGTCCAACTTCGTGAAGATGGTGGCCTCCAGGAGGGGTTCGAAGTTGGAACTCATGAGGGGGAGAGGGTACGTGTTCCTGATGGTGATGGCGTTCAGCTCCCGGTAGTTAATGCATGGCCTGAGGTCCCCACCCTTCTTCTTCACGAAGAAGAACCCCGCCGCCACCGGGGAGAGAGTGGGTCGGATGAGGCCCTCAGCCAGACACTCAGAGATGTAGCTGTCCATAGCCGCCTTCTCAGGGAGGGAGAGGTTGTACAGGCGACTAACTGGGAGCTGGGCGCCGGGGCGGAGCTCAATGGCGCAGTCGTAGGGCCGGTGCGGGGGAAGGGTGCGGGCGCGCTCCTTGCTGAAGGCCTCTCCTAGGTCGTGGTAAACCTCTGGCACGGTGGAGAGGTCGGGGGGAGCAGGGGGCGGCCGAGACGACAGGGAGGGAGTCTGAGCAGCACGGAGGCACCGCGCGTAACAGGCCGTGCTCCAGCTCAGAATGCGGCCGGGGCCGTAGCTGACATGCGGCACATGGAGCTCCAGCCATGGTCGGCCCAGAATGAGAGGAGCCCGGGGGGTCTCAAGAATGTAGAACCGGATCTCCTCCACGTGATTTCCGGAAATTGTCATGGTCAGAGGCTCGGTCCGGTGTGTGAGGGGGCCTAGGTCGTGTCCATCCAAGGCCGAGACGGTGAGAGGGGTTTCCAGGGTGGCGAGGGGGAAAGCCGCTGAGGCGGCAAGGTGCGCATCAACAAAGTTGTCATCAGCCCCAGAGTCAATGAGCGCACCGATGGTAAGCGTCTGCCCGTGCCAGGCGAGGGTAACTTCGAACCGGGCAGGGCTGACAGATGGTGGGGAATGGGTAACACGGCTCACCAGAAATCCCCTCCTGGCTGGTGAGCCTACTCTTTTGGCAGAGTGGGACAGTTGTCCCTCAGATGGCCCTTAGCTCCACAGTAGAGACACAATCCCAGTGCCCTCCTTCGGTCCTTCTCAACAGCCGTGAGGCGAGCCCTACCCACTTGCATGGGCTCTTCGCCGGTGAGAGCAGGCATGGTCAGGGTGAGTGGAACGGTGGAGGAGTTTGTACCGAACATGCCCGGAGAGCGACCAGAGGGGGCGGGATGACACAGCGCTTTCTCACGCTTCCTCTCCTGGTTGCGTTCGTCGATTTCCATTGTGAGAAAGATGAGTTGGTTAAGGGAGGTGGGGCGGTCCCTGACCAGCGCGTCCTTGAGAGTCTCGCTCAGGCCTCGTCGGAACTCGCTGCGCAGACCGACGTCGTTCCACCCGCTACCCATAGCCAGGGTGCGGATCTCGGTAGCGTAGGCAGCCACGGAGCGGCCACCCTGCTGGATGGTGGTGAGACGGGCATTAACGTCCTGACCATCAGCAGCATGATCAAAAACTAGCCTAAACTCGGCCTCAAAAGCAGCATAGTCATCGCGGAGGTGACTGCCCGGACCCAGGGCTGCCTGGACCCACTTCAGAGCCTCCCCAGTGGTGAGTGTAGCGATGTAGCCCACCCGTGCAGCGTCAGACCAATACATGCTGGGTTGATGTTGGAAAATGTATCCACACTGCATGAGGAAGCCCCTACACTCAGAGAAGGTCCCATCGTATGGCTTGGGGTTAGCTAGGTGAGGTTCACGCTGGGGCTGGGGGCCCATAGGAACAGGCTGGGGCGTCGGCACGGGGACGGGAGCGGGAATGGGTGCTGATGCCACAGGAGCTGCCGGACTTGCCTGGGACACGATCGAGGTGAGGGCAGCGATCTGGGTGGACATCGCCTGAACCATGGCAACCAGGCCCTGGATCTGCTGATACTGAACCTGTTGTTGGGTGTTCTGAACCTCCATCCATGTGTGTAGATCGGTCATGGCGACAGAGGCCTCCCGCAGTAGTCGGGCATGATCAGCGATCACCCGTCCTTGGAGTTGGAGAGCCGAAGGTGTCTCCGGTTGCTCTCCAGTGCCGGCTGGGTCCATACTGGCCAGATCTTCTGTTATGACTGGGTTGGATTTGGACCCAAACGCACGACACCGGAGGCAGAGAAAAAATGCAAAGCCCAAAGGGCGGTTTAATAATAAATTAATAAGTCCAGCAGGCAAGGTCAAAAACGATAAACAGGCAGGGGTCAGGCGATCAGCAAACAATGTCCAATATCCGTAATCCGTAATCAAAGTCCATATCCAGAAGGGGGGTCAGGGAATCCGTGTTTCAGTCCAGGGGTGGTGATAGCAGGCAAGCCGAGCACTGCACACTGGGTCATAGGTATTCTATGGGAAGATCTGGCGATGAGCATGGAGAAAACCAGGGTTCTTGTAGGCAGGCGATGATGATGATTGGGACCCGGTGCGCAGCACTCAGCCGTAAGCGCGTTCACTAATCACCACGATTGCCTTCACCTGTGGCGTTGGAGCGCGCGCCGTGCGCGTGCTGAGGTGCTGGGCGTCTCAGGATTACTCTCCGGGGATGAGGAGCGCGAATGCGCCCCATCTCCGGAGTCAGGAGGCGGGAATTCGGGAGACCCCGAACGCCGCGGGGTAGAGCCGGACCGACGCACGTTGCGTCGGGCCACCGGCAAGCTCGGAGGAGCGGAGGGGAATGCGCGCGGAGGTGCCGCCGTAACACCCAGCACTACCCCACCCTGAGCCATACTAAACACCCAGCACTACCCCACCCTAAGCCATACTAAACACCCAGCACTACCCCACCCTGAGCCATACTAAACACCCAGCACTACCCCACCATGAGCCATACTAAACACCTAGCGCTACCCCGCCCTGAGCCATACTAAAAACCCAGCACTACCCCACCCTGAGCCATACTAAACACCCAGCACTACCCCGCCCTGAACCACACTAAAGACCCAGCACTACCCCGCCCTGAGCCATACTACACACCCAGCACTACCCCGCCCTGAGCCATACTAAACACCCAGCACTACCCCCACCCAGCACTACCCCACCCTGAGCCATACTAAACACCTAGCGCTACCCCGCCCTGAGCCATACTAAACACCCAGCACTACCCCACCCTGAGCCATACTAAACACCCAGCACTACCCCGCCCTGAACCACACTAAACACCCAGCACTACCCCGCCCTGAGCCATACTAAACACCCAGCACTACCCCGCCCTGAGCCATACTAAACACCCAGCACTACCCCACCCTGAACCACACTAAACACCTAGCACTACCCCGCCCTGAGCCATACTAAACACCCAGCACTACCCCGCCCTGAGCCATACTAAACACCCAGCACTACCCCACCCTGAGCCATACTGAACACCCAGCACTACCCCACCCTGAGCCATACTAAACACCCAGCACTACCCCACCCTGAGCCATACTAAACACCCAGCACTACCCCAATCTGAGCCATACTAAACACCCAGCACTACCCCACCCTGAGCCATACTAAACACCCAGCACTACCCCACCCTAAGCCATACTATACACCCAGCACTACCCCACCCTGAGCCATACTAAACACCCAGCACTACCCCACCATGAGCCATACTAAACACCCAGCACTACCCCACCATGAGCCATACTAAACACCCAGCACTACCCCACCATGAGCCATAGTAAATACCCAGCACTACCCCACCATGAGCCATACTAAACACCCAGCACTACCCCACCATGAGCCATAGTAAATACCCAGCACTACCCCGCCCTGAGCCATACTAAACACCCAGCACTACCCCCACCCAGCACTACCCCACCCTGAGCCATACTAAACACCCAGCACTACCCCGCCCTGAGCCATAATAAACACCCAGCACTACCCCACCCTGAGCCATACTAAACACCTAGCGCTACCCCGCCCTGAGCCATACTAAACACCCAGCACTACCCCACCCTGAGCCATACTAAACACCCAGCACTACCCCGCCCTGAGCCATACTAAACACCCAGCACTACCCCACCCTGAGCCATACTAAACACCCAGCACTATCCCACCCTGAGCCATACTAAACACCCAGCACTACCCCACCCTGAGCCATACTAAACACCCAGCACTACCCCACCCTGAGCCATACTAAACACCCAGCACTACCCCACCCTAAGCCATACTAAACACCCAGCACTACCCCACCCTAAGCCATACTAAACACCCAGCACTACCCCACCCTGAGCCATACTAAACACCCAGCACTACCCCACCATGAGCCATACTAAACACCCAGCACTACCCCACCATGAGCCATACTAAACACCCAGCACTACCCCCGCCCTGAGCCATACTAAACACCCAGCACTACCCCACCATGAGCCATACTAAACACCCAGCACTACCCCACCCTGAGCCATACTAAACACCCAGCACTACCCCGCCCTGAGCCATACTAAACACCCAGCACTACCCCACCCTAAGCCATACTAAACACCCAGCACTACCCCACCCTGAGCCATACTAAACACCCAGCACTACCCCACCCTGAGCCATACTAAACACCCAGCACTACCCCACTATGAGCCATACTAAACACCCAGCACTACCCCACCCTGAGCCATACTAAACACCCAGCACTTCCCCACTATGAGCCATACTAAACACCCAGCACTACCCCGCCCTGAGCCATACTAAACACCCAGCACTACCCCACCCTGAGCCATACTAAACACCCAGCACTACCCCGCCCTGAGCCATACTAAACACCCAGCACTACCCCGCCCTGAGCCATACTAAACACCCAGCACTACCCCCACCAAGCACTACCCCACTATGAGCCATACTAAACACCCAGCACTACCCCACCCTGAGCCATACTAAACACCCAGCACTACCCCACTATGAGCCATACTAAACACCCAGCACTACCCCGCCCTGAGCCATACTAAACACCCAGCACTACCCCGCCCTGAGCCATACTAAACACCCAGCTCTACCCCACTATGAGCCATACTAAACACCCAGCACTACCCCACTATGAGCCATACTAAACACCCAGCACTACCCCGCCCTGAGCCATACTAAACACCCAGCACTACCCCGCCCTGAGCCATACTAAACACCCAGCTCTACCCCACTATGAGCCATACTAAACACCCAGCACTACCCCGCCCTGAGCCATACTAAACACCCAGCACTACCCCGCCCTGAGCCATACTAAACACCCAGCACTACCCCACCCTGAGCCATACTAAACACCCAGCACTACCCCACCCTGAGCCATACTAAACACCCAGCACTACCCCACCCTGAGCCATACTAAACACCCAGCACTACCCCACTATGAGCAATACTAAACACCCAGCACTACCCCGCCCTGAGCCATACTAAACACCCAGCACTACCCCGCCCTGAGCCATACTAAACACCCAGCACTACCCCACCCTGAGCCATACTAAACACCCAGCACTACCCCGCCCTGAGCCATACTAAACACCCAGCACTACCCCACCCAGCACTACCCCACCCTGAGCCATACTAAACACCCAGCTCTACCCCACCCTGAGCCATACTAAACACCCAGCACTACCCCACTATGAGCCATACTAAACACCCAGCACTACCCCACCCTGAGCCATACTAAACACCCAGCACTACCCCACCCTGAGCCATACTAAACACCCAGCACTACCCCGCCCTGAGCCATACTAAACACCCAGCACTACCCCCACCCAGCACTACCCCACCCTGAGCCATACTAAACACCCAGCACTACCCCGCCCTGAGCCATACTAAACACCCAGCACTACCCCCACCCAGCACTACCCCGCCCTGAGCCATACCAAACACCCAGCACTACCCCACCCTGAGCCAAACTAAACACCCAGCACTACCCCACTATCTACTACCGGCTCTCTCTCACTCTCTCTCTCTCTCTTCCTCTCTCCCCCTCTCTCTCTCCCCCCCCCCCCCTCTCTCTCTCTCTCTCTCAATTTTCAATTCCATTCAATTCAATAGCCTTTATTGGCATGAATGATGAACAATATTGCCAAAGCGTCAAGAATACAATAGATGTATCTTGAATTATTCAATAATAACATGAGAAAACAAACTCTCTCTCTCTCCTCTCGTTTTCATACCACGGCAAGATATCCCTTTACTCTCACATCACATCTCCCATCCCTTCCAACTTGAGTGAGAGGGAGAGAGAGGGAGAGAGGGAGAGGAAGTTTCACTTCAAGAGGATTCTGAACTTATGGAAATTTCCGTCTTTCACTCGACACTCCACCGTACACTGATGTTTCCTTTTAACTCGTGATGGCTTCACATTGTCAGTGGGGATATGTGTTCTTATTCAGCTCCGGCTCTTTTGCTCCGGCCTTGGAGGCAATTAAATCTCCCCGTTGAGTCTGGGCTTTCAAGCCAGAAGGGCTTGAAGGAGGGAGGGAGGGGAGGATGAGAGAGAGAAAGAGAGGGAGGGCAGACCAACGAAATGACGTCGATATAACGGACGAGGGAACAAAGTGCTTCGTGTGACTTTTACAATATTATTAGCGTGCTTACCTTCCTCTGAGCAGGCTGCTACTGTTCTCTTTGTGTTGTTCCGTGTGTGTGTGTGTGTGTGTGTGTGTGTGCGTGTGTGTTTATAGTGTAGAACACACACACACACACCACGAGCAACGCCCTGCAAGTACATAAACCCTAGAACAGAGGGGGAAACGCCTCAATAATAGACCCTCCGCGATGCTGCTTTACTATTTGTTTAAACTATTTATTTAAGACACTCGTCTCTCTGCTCCAGCTCAACGCCACCAGGGGGCGCTCTCCGGCACGCGTCCCCGTCTCTGGGATGATGGCCGGAGGAGGAGGAGGAGGGGGCGGGGTCAGCCCCGTGGCGGCGGCGGAGTTACTCTCGGGTCTTTGACCAATAACCGTCCGCCAGTTAGCGCGCCGCTACCCCCTCGTTCTTTTTTCGTTTGATTACGGATCGATTCGCCCGGCGTCAGGGCGGGAAGGTCAGGTTAAAGGTCACCGCTCACCTGGAGGGGGGGGGGGGGGGGGGGGGGGTGGATCAAAGACCGGGGCGGCGGGAGGGAACCAGCGGGTCACACACTTCCTGCTGAGATGACAGCTCGCTGGCTGATTGGACGGGGTGTCGGATACACGGATGCACGCATGCATACACACACACACACGCGCACACACTCACGCGCACACACGCACGCACACAAACATACGCACAATTATTTACATACTCACCCACAGACACATGTATTCAGGCTTGAATAATTGCAGACACAGATACACACACAGACACACACACACACACACACACACACACACACACACACACACACGCACACAAGAGACCAGTCCAGAGCTTGAATTCTAGATGACTACAGACTCAGAGTACCACGTCTTTGCATTCTGCAGGGAATGTGTTTCTTCAGACTTTTAGTAAAGAGCCAGCAACATTCTTTGACGTCTGATTGGCCAGCTGAATCGCACGCCACTGTCTTAGCGTCCCGTCTCCAAGAGTTCACCAGTTTACCTTCTTCATACGACGTCACTGCTAACCTGAGTTTGGATGCATTCATAAAGTAATGGTCTCTCTCTTGCTCCCTCTCTTCTCTCTCTCTCTCTCTGTCTCTCCTTCTCTCTCTCCTCCTCCTTGTCTCTCTCTTGCTCACTCTCTTCTCTCTCTCTCTCTCTCTCTGTCCCTCCTTCTCTCTCTCCTCCTCTCTGTCTCTCTCTCTCTCTGTCACTCCTTCTCTCTCTCCTCCTCTCTGTCTTTCTCTCTCTTTCTCTCTCTCTCTGTCACTCCTTCTCTCTCTCCTCCTCTCTGTCTTTCTCTCTCTCTCTCTCTCTCTCTCTCTCTCTCTGTCCCTCCTTCTCTCTCTCCTCCTCTCTGTCTTTCTCTCTCTCTCTCTCTCTCTCTCTCCTCCTCTCTGTCTTTCTCTCTCTCTCTCTCTCTCTCTCTGTCCCTCCTTCTCTCTCTCCTCCTCTCTGTCTCTCTCTCTTTCTCTCTCTCTCTCTCTCTGTCCCTCCTCTCTCTCCTTCTCTCCGTCTTTCTCTCTCTCTCTCTCTCTCTCTCAATTTTCAATTCAATTCAATAAAGGGCTTTAAAGGGCCCTTTATAGCCCTGGCAACATACGTTTACATTGCCAAAACAAACATCACAAAAAGTCACAAAAATGTTAAACTTAAAATGTAAATACAAAATAAGTTAAATGAGTGAGGAAACGAGTCATGTTTCCTAAATCTTTTTGCGTGTTTGTGATCTGTGGGGAGTACATATCTCTGATCTCCTGGGGCAGATGGAAGGTAGTTAAAAAGTGAAGCTCGGTTTCAACCTCCTTTTGTGTGCTGTGGGTCAATCTGTCTTCTCTAGGGAGCCAGACCTGTGCTTCTCTCTCTCTCCCTGTCTCTCTCTCTCTCTGTATCTCTCCCTCTTTCTCTCTGTCTCTGACTGTCTGTCTCTTTTCTTTCTCTGTTTCTCTCTCTCTCTCTCTGTCTCTCTAAGAGTTTGATCGAGGGTTAATGCTCTGTCCTTGTGAAAGGCAGTCTGTCTCTCTTCTTCTCTCTCTCTCTCTGTCTGTCTGTCTCTGTCCATCTGTCTGTCTGTCTGTCTCTCTCTCTCTCTTACACTCACCCTCTCTCTTGCTCTCTCTCTGAGAGGCTGGACTAATGGTTGATGCTCCATACATTGCATCTTTCCATACATTCCATCTTTCCATACATTCCATCTTTCCATTAATTGCATCTTTCCATACATTCCATCTTTCCATACATTGCATCTTTCCATACATTCCATCTTTCCATACATTGCATCCGTGTGAATGAGGAGCCGACTACTCCTGGGGGGAGATAAACACAACAGAGAGACCGGCTTTTCAAGGGGTTCAATACGGTGGCCCACAAGGGCAAACGCGCTGCATAGACCGAAAACATTTCCATTAGGAGAAACGCACCGCAAATACAGAAAACATTTCCATTAGGAGAAACGCACTGCAAATACAGAAAACATTTCCATTAGGAGAAACGCACTGCAAATACAGAAAACATTTCCATTAGGGAGAAACGCACTGCAAATACAGAAAACATTTCCATTAGGAGAAACGCACTGCAAATACAGAAAACATTTCCATTAGGGAGGAACGCACCGCAAATACAGAAAACATTTCCATTAGGAGAAACGCACTGCAAATACAGAAAACATTTCCATTAGGGAGAAACGCACTGCAAATACAGAAAACATTTCCATTAGGAGAAACGCACTGCAAATACAGAAAACATTTCCATTAGGAGAAACGCACTGCAAATACAGAAAACATTTCCATTAGGGAGGAACGCACCGCAAATACAGAAAACATTTCCATTAGGAGAAACGCACTGCAAATACAGAAAACATTTCCATTAGGGAGAAACGCACTGCAAATACAGAAATGACACAAAGTCAAAAACACATACAAAATCCGAAACAAATACAACAACGGAAACGTGCTGCAGAAAGCCAAAACAAATACATTAACAGCAAACGCGCTGCACAAACGCGCTGCAAATACAGAAACGATACAAAGTCAAAAACACATACAACCCCTGACAACATATGCAACAAAAAAAAACCTGCAATTCAGTGTGTGGGAAGGGAAGTGTTCTGGGGGGGAGCGGTAAGTGGAACGGACTGGAGACGTATTTGAACCATGAGGTTCGAACGTCAAGCCAAGGAGAGCCAAGGCTAGATGAAAAGGCGGCATAAAAAAGGTAACATTATAGTGATTATGTTATTTTTTTACATTAAGGCTTTAATATTGTGCCATTTTTCTTTGGTTCTTTTGTCATAAACATGTCAGTTTATATTTTGGGTATGTATTTTCAATGTTTAATATTTAGATTGGAGATAACTGAGGTAACAGTTCGCTAGATCAGAGTTGGCTAGTTTGCCAACTCATTCCACTTACCGCTCCCCCCAGAACACTTCCCTTGTGTTGTGAACTGAATTTTGCAGAGTTTTTTTTGTTGCATGTGTTGTCAGGGGTTGTATGTGTTTTTGACTTTGTATCGTTTCTGTATTTGCAGCGCGTTTGCTATTAATGTATTTGTTTTGGCTTTCTGCAGCACGTTTCCGTTGTTGTATTTGTTTTGGATTTTGTATGTGTTTTCTGTATTTGCAGTGCGTTTCTCCCTAATGGAAATGTTTTCTGTATTTGCAGTGCGTTTCTCCTAATGGAAATGTTTTCTGTATTTGCAGTGCGTTTCTCCCTAATGGAAATGTTTTCTGTATTTGCAGTGCGTTTCTCCTAATGGAAATGTTTTCTGTATTTGCAGTGCGTTTCTCCTAATGGAAAGGTTTCGGTCTTTGTAGCGCGTTTGCCCTTGTCGGCCACCGTAGTTCCAGGCCTTTTCCGTGTAACAGAGCCGGTCGGGGTCTTAGTTTGCGGCCGTGTGTCAGGTGAGGGGGGGCGCTCTCTGGGGGGGGAGGGGTTTGTTGACGGTGCGTCAGCCAGGATTAGTGGAGCAGACCTGGGGTTGGACCCGGACACACACACACACACACACATACACACACACACACACACACACACACACACACATACACACACACACACACACACACACACATACACACACACACATGCAATGAAACCCGATGAAACATCTCTCCTGTTCTTCATCCATCCTGTCGTCCTTCCCCAAGGGCAGCTGGAGCAGACAGTGGGCAGCGTGCAGGGGACGCGCAGGGGACGCGCCCGGGGACCGACCGAGTGTCCCTCAGGGGAGGGACAGCTTAAGGAAACTCTTGCGAACACGGGGAGGACATGCAAACTCCGCACAGAAAGGCCCAGAGACCTTGTCACTGTGAGGGACAGTACTAGGTACTGCGCCACCGTGCCGCACGTGAGAGATTTTGCGGTTCAGTGTGTCTTGCTGAAGGACACTTCGGCACACCGCCAGGAGCGCGGGAATCGAACCGGGGACCTCGCGATCCCTCGCTCTACATCCCGAGCTACGGCCTGGGGCCACACACACACACGCACACACACTCCAGAACAAACTCAGACCAAGTCTGGTCCCCCACAGCGACCCACAATATCAAGTCACTAGCGCACACCGAGGACTTCTCACGACCCCACGTCAAACTCAGACGTAACCGCGCCACCGTTGCCCCTGGACGCGCCAAAACAAAACTCCTTCCGTTCCACTGGCTCATGGCGTACCATCGGGCACGTTCCCTCCCCCGTTCATACTTCTAAATGATTAGGCCCTTTTTAATAAGCCTATGGATTGGTCTGGACAGCGGCGGGTCCCGTCGGCGTTGATTGTATTGAGATGCTTTGTTTTATATCCTCTAAATGCCAGATTTCTGTTATTTACATAGCTTACGTCGGCACACAGGCAAATGGTTATTGATTCAAACTATGATAAATGGACAGGCTGCATCAAATTAAAAGAAAAAAAAAAGACGTGGAGAGAGAGAGAGAGAGAGAGAGAGAGGGGGGGGGGGGGGGGGGGGGGGGGGGGGGGGGGGGGGGGGAGAGAGGAGGGGGGGGGGGGAGAGAGAGGGGGAGAGAGGGGGGGAGGGGAGAGAGAGGGGAGTGGGGGGGGGGGGGAGAGAGGAGCGGGAGAGAGAGGTGAGAGGAGGGAGAGAGAGAGAGAGAGGAGAGGGGGAGAGGGAGAGGAGGGAGAGAGGGGGGGAGAGAGAGAGAGAGGGGGGAGAGAGAGGGGGTGAGAGAGAGGAGAGAGGTGAGAGAGAGAGAGAGATAGAGGGAGAGAGAGAGACAGAGAGAAAGTGAGAGAGAGAGAGAGAGAGGGAGAGAGAGAGATAGAGGGAGAGAGAGAGACAGAGAGAAAGTGAGAGAGAGAGGGAGAGAGGGAGAGAGAGAGATAGAGGGAGAGAGAGAGACAGCGAGAAAGTGAGAGAGAGTCGGGAGAGCTCTCTCAGACAGAGAGAGTGCAGATGGCAGATGACTGGCACCTTCGACTCTGCCTGCAACAAAGCATTCCCATGATGCATCCTGTCTGGGAGTAGATATGGGACGGTCTGACTGAAATGTTCATTCGGGTTTCAGCTGCTCGTTACGCCGAACAGAGATAGATGTCCGCTACCGAGACCTCCGCTATTCCCCCAGGGTGTACGAGCGCGCGCCTGCGAGGGTGTGTGTGTGTGTGTGTGCGTTTGATCCAGAGCTGTGCTTGTAGTTTATACAACCGGGTGGCAAACATATGCACACACAAGCGCACGCATCGACACACACACAAGACTTGGAGGTTCCGCCTGTCACCGCGAGAATATTAAACAGAAACACTGGAGCCCTGGCGCCAATGTTCTAGAACCCTCTCTCTTAATGATATCGCCCATATGCTCCACACACTAATGTTCCTCTCTCTCTCTCTCTCTCCTCTCTCTCTCTCTCTTTCTTTCTCTCACTCTCTTCGTCTCCCTTCCTCCCTCCATGATCAGAAACAGCCCCCTAGTGTCTCCCTGGTACATTAACTGTGAACCTCATTTCTCCACAAAGAAGCCCACCAGCTGGAAATTGGGTGAGACGAGTCATTAATTCCCTCCCCCCCCCCCCCCCCCCCCCTGTCTCAAGCCCCCCCCCCCCTCAACCCCCCCGCCCCCAGTAACACGGATGACCCCCCATCAACCCCCCCCCCCCCCCCCCCCAGTAACACAGATAACCCCCTTCACTGTAGCAGCAGGTGACGTTCTGCCACAAAAATATTGCCCCGTTTGATGACAGGGCAAATGATTTCTGTGTATCTGGCTTTAGAGGACCAGGTGTGTGTGTTGGTGTTACAGTAGGATGTGACAAAGAAGTCGCTGTGTGTGTGTGTGTGTGTGTGCGCACATCCATGTGTGTGCGTGTTTGTGGTGTGCGTGTGTGTGTGTGTGTGTGTGGTCTTAACAGGCCTTCGCAACCACAAATATGACTTCCTGAGTAAACAGGAAGTCTCTCCTCACCCCCGGTCTCTTCCTGAGTAAACAGGAAGTCTCTACTCACCCCCGGTCTCTTCCTGAGTAAACAGGAAGTCTCTACTCACCCCCGGTCTCTTCCTGAGTAAACAGGAAGTCTCTACTCACCCCCGGTCTCTTCCTGAGTAAACAGGAAGTCTCTACTCACCCCCGGTCTCTTCCTGAGTAAACAGGAAGTCTCTACTCACCCCCGGTCTCTTCCTGAGTAAACAGGAAGTCTCTCCTCACCCCCGGTCTCTTCAAAGATGACCTCGGCCTGTCGAGAGCACGCAGAGACCCGCTCTCTCCGCAAAAACTCTTTTCCCGTCGCTCGGTTCTACGACGGCCGCTTTGTTCTCCCGCCGCGCCGACGGAACCTCGATGTTCCCCGCGCAGAAAAGGCCCGGCGATGGAATGCGTCGGCCGCGCGCAGC
>NW_028176134.1:50000-52500 GCF_949987555.1 Borostomias antarcticus
CTGGCTGAACAATGACCTGGATGGTTAAACACGCTGGTACACACCTGCGCACACACCCGCACACACACACACACACACACACACACCCGCACACACACACCCGCACACACACACACCCGCACACACACACACACACACATACTCGCACACACACACACCCGCACACACACACACCCGCACACACACACATCCGCACACACCCGCACACACACACACCCGCACACACACCCGCACACACACACACACACACACCCGCACACACACACACACACACACACCCGCACACACACACACCCGCACACACACACACCCGCACACACACACATCCGCGCACACACACATACATACATACACACATTTTTACGTGTTTTATTATTTTACCAGAAAGATCATGGGATAATGAAGAGAGGAGGAAAGAAGGGAGGAGGAGAGGAAAGAAGAGAGGAGAGAAGAATGGAGAGAGGAGGAGAGAAGAGAGGAGAGGAGGAAGAGAGGAGGAGAGGAGAGGAAGAGAGGAGGAGAGGAGAGGAGGAGAGGAAGAGAGGAGAGAAGAAAAGAGGAGGAGAGGAGAGAAGAGGGGAAGGGGAGAGAGGAGAGAAGAAGAGAGAGGGGAGGAGAGAAGAGGGGAGGAGGAGAGGAGGAAAGGAGAGGGGAGGAGAGGAGGAGAGAGAGGGGAGGAGAGGAGGAGAGAGAGGGGAGGAGAGGGGAGGAGAGAAGAGAAGAGGGGAGAAGAGGAGAGGAGGAAGATAGAGAGGCATGTCCACACTTAGCTCATTGTTCTGAACCTGGAGCATGAATGTGTGTGTGAATGGGTGCATGAGAGGCCATTGTACAGTCAAGTGCTTTGGATAAAAGCACTACTGTATATAAGTGCAGTCACTGTAGCAAACATGAATGTAAAGAAGAATGCAGCCCTGTCACAACAGTGCTGGACGTTTGGCCCTTATTGATCAATCAGACTTCAACACAACTCTGTTTTAAGGACAATGCTCATTTTTGACAACCTGGACCTTATTTACGACATATTATATAATATGTAAATGTAAATATAAAAGTTTGACTCACCGAGATCACTTTGGTGTAGTTCGGAGGCATGTAGAAGAAATTTAAAATCCAGCGCGAGCCAGTATATCCATGTAATGGCGGTGGTGGGGACACCGACAATGCAGTTTCTAAAAATCTATTTTCTGCCGCGAAACGGTTGTTTTCATGAATCTGTCTTTATGAATCGCTACTTGTGCTTACATAGAGCATAGGCCTGTTGT
Organism: Borostomias antarcticus; assembly: GCF_949987555.1. Classification (NCBI taxonomy): domain Eukaryota; kingdom Metazoa; phylum Chordata; class Actinopteri; order Stomiiformes; family Stomiidae; genus Borostomias; species Borostomias antarcticus. Next base: position 51,266 of record NW_028176134.1, read on the forward strand.
GGTTTTTCACATGCCTCTGTAATATGATCTTTAGAAACATCTTTAAACACGAAATAGCTTTCCCACTTGCTCCAGCACGCATGCGCACAGCGTGCTGGAGCAACGATTGCACGCTGTGCGCATGCGTGCTGGAGCAAGTGGAGAAGCTATTTCGTTTCGATAGACGTTTCTAAAGATCATATTACAGAGGCATGTGAACAACCACAACCAACCACAACAGGCCTATGCTCTATGTAAGCACAACTAGCGATTCATAAAGACAGATTGATGAAAACAACCGTTTCGCGGCAGAAAATAGATTTTTAGAAACTGCATTCTCGGTGCCCCCACCACCGCCATTACATGGATATACTGGCTCGCGCTGGATTTTACATTTCTTCTACAGGCCTCCGAACTACACCAAAGTGATCTCGGTGAGTCAAACGTCTTATAATATGTCGTAAATAAGGTCCAGGTTGTCAAAAACGAGCATTGTCCTTTAAGAGCTCTGGGAAATCGCCTCTCAAATACACAAACACACACATGCACAGCGTTCATATTTGGCACCTTTCCCCCAAGGGGTCCCAGCCAGAAAGCGACAGGGCCGGATGTTTGAATTTATTAACGTTTTGGCTAATTTTACCATAAAATACACCAGCCAATAGGAAATACTGCTCCGAATAGAGCCCCGCCCCCAGCGTTCCAGCCGCCTACTTTAGAATTGCAGTGCTGATTAGCAGCAAGGAGCTGCAGCTTTGCCCAGTGTAAGTGTTCTGTTGTCCACCCAATAAGTAGCTGCTGTAGCTAGCTTAAACAATAGCCAAAGCGAACTCAGATGGGACTTGCCAACAGAACATGCCATTAAATTAATTTAGAGTGACTAGAATCTGGAGTTGAAGTTCATTTTGCAGACTATTCCATGGAGATGGTGCAGAAACCACAAAGGCGTCTTTCTCAACTCTATCCATAGCTTGGTTTTGTAAGATGCAAAGGAATGGTAAGCAAGCTTCCGCTCAATAGCTTTGTTCAGCTGTTCATTCCTACCCGCACGAAACTTCTTGACAGATTAAGTTGTAATTCAATTTTAGGGTTCCTGGTTCAACATAAAAGCCAATCTCATGTGATATCCCCCTACACAGAAAGTAGATTAATGTAACTGGAAAGCTGATTCTTTCAAGCCCCCTCCTCTCTCTCTCTCTCTCTCTCTCTCTCTCTCTCCCTCTCTCTCTCTCTCTCTCTCTCTCTCTCTCTCTCTC
>NW_028176133.1:10000-15000 GCF_949987555.1 Borostomias antarcticus
TAATTCCATTTTTCATCCAATCATAATCCCCCAAAGGCCAAACATGCACCTTTTATTGGCTGGCTGACTCAACAAGACTTGAACAGCAATTTGATTGGCTGGTTTAAAGTCCCCAGCCAATCAGATACTAGGATTTGCGTTAAAAGCCTATGGCTGACCTCGGTGTTTACTCTGCTAAGTGCAGGTTCGTAATCCTACCTCGGCGTCCACCCGTCAATCAATATTTCAGCGCACGCCCTGGGCCAATGGGAGGGTAGGATTTAGAGTCCCTCGCTGACAGGAAGGCTCATCTCATTGGTCAGGTGATGGACAGTGTAATTCCTCGTGAGAAATGCGTCAAAAAAGACGAGAGGTGCCAATGAAACGAGATCACGTAACCCCCCCTGCGGCTGCCAAAGGAGGAACGAGGGATGGAGGGATGGAGGGAGGGAAAAAAGGGAGAATTTGCATACAGAGAAGACATCGGTCTTGTCATGGCCGGTATGCGGTTTTGGGAAAGTGAGGGATTAAAGAGAGAGAGAGAGAGAGAGAGAGAGAGAGAGAGAGAGGGGAGGTGGAGAAAGGAAAGGAAATAAACTTAACTCAGGCACCCGTCTGTGTTGACCAACAGAGGAAAGAGGGATGGAGAAAGGGAGAGAGAGAGAGAGAGAGAGAGAGAGAGAGAGAGAGAGAGAGAGAAGGATGAAAGGGACCGTATATCTGAACCCAACCTGAGCCTGGAGATGGAGAGAGATGGAGGGATGAGATGGAGGAGAAAAGCAATGAGAAACAGCGGAAAGAGAGGGTTTAATGAAAACACAGAGGGAGGGGTGATATGGAGAAGAGGGGCCTCGGGGTGAAAGAAAGAGTAGAGAGAGAGAAGGAGAGAAAGAGAGACGCCTCCAAGCCCCACACATGTCCCTCTCCCATTTCCTGTAGAAGAAGAAGTAGCCTTAAGAGCCAATGGTTCTCTAGGCTAGTGGCCCATGGGGCAGCTTGATTGACAAGACATGACGCTAGTATGTCGAAGGGACTTCCCCAAATCCAACCCGAGATGCTGAGTGCCAAGCAGGGAGGCGTTGGATACCATTTGTTTTAAAAGTCATTGGCATGACTCAGCCGGGGATCGAACCCCCAACCTCCCAACCTCCCGCTCGCAGGGCGGACACTCTAACCACAAGGCCACAGAGCTGCGTTTCCGGTTTGACATTCCCCCAGCTGTGTTTGTCTCAAGTTTACCTTAGTACGGCCAACAATGTACTGTATACAAACGCACACACACATACTATACACACATACGCTCACACACTGGTCCAAAGATGAGAGTCTCAATCCTGGGACCGGTCATTTTTCCCAGTTTCCCCTGACCACCCAGATTGAGGAACAGTAAAGCGTCAGGAAGTGACTCAAGCCTGCTGCTCACCCAAACAGGAAGTCAGACCAGCGAGAGGCGAACGCTTCTTTTGTAAACACGGTATTAACAACACCAAAAAAACACCCAAAAGGACCCAAGATGATGGTTTTTAAATCCGAATCAGATGTGGATTTGTTGACAATATGAGCTACGTAAACAAGAAACATTTGGAATGTCAAAGGTTCTGAGTGTTCCGCGCGTTCTGAGTGTTCCGCGCGTTCTGAGTGTTCCGCGCGTTCTGAGTGTTCCGCGCGTTGTGAGTGTTCCGCGCGTTCTGAGTGTTCCGCGCGTTCTGAGTGTTCCGCGCGTTCTGAGTGTTCCGCGCGTTCTGAGTGTTCCGCGCGTTCTGAGTGTTCCGCGCGTTGTGAGTGTTCCGCGCGTTCTGAGTGTTCCGTGCGTTGTGAGTGTTCCGCGCGTTCTGAGTGTTCCGCGCGTTCTGAGTGTTCCGCGCGTTCTGAGTGTTCCGCGCGTTCTGAGTGTTCCGCGCGTTGTGAGTGTTCCGCGCGTTGTGAGTGTTCCGCGCGTTGTGAGTGTTCCGCGCGTTCTGAGTGTTCCGTGCGTTGTGAGTGTTCCGCGCGTTCTGAGTGTTCCGCGCGTTCTGAGTGTTCCGCGCGTTCTGAGTGTTCCGCGCGTTGTGAGTGTTCCGCGCGTTCTGAGTGTTCCGCGCGTTCTGAGTGTTCCGCGCGTTCTGAGTGTTCCGCGCGTTCTGAGTGTTCCGCGCGTTCTGAGTGTTCCGCGCGTTGTGCTCGCCCGGGGCGACAGCGCCTAATCCTCTAAAGTTCCACTGGCGTGTGTTACCGGGCTGCAGCCTGTGCGTACAGTAAGACGCCGTCGTCCACAGTCCTGGCGAGACAGACAGAGCGCTTCTGACAAGACCTCAGAGCGAACCGGAGGATTGGGATCCGGACCCTGGGGAAAGCATATTCCGGTGCCAACCAGCTTTCCCTTTCGAAGGTTCTACGGGACACACCTTCAATCACACACATCCCCAAACAGACAAACATCGTATGTATTTCTCTGTGTATGTTTGAGCACCGAAATAAAACATTTCAATCAATTCAATCAATCAAAACCTTCAATCATTGGCACGAAAAACAGAACTGACTGGCAATCAGACATACTGTAGAACCCACAGAACTTGACCGCAGGCCTTGTCAGTCAACCTTTTAATTAATCTATAGCCTGCAGTGACCTCTACTCCTCTCTCAACTAATCTAAAAGCAGAGAGAAAAACAATTAAGTTGATCCATTATTCTGAATTTGACATTTAACAGTTGACATTTAACAGCAACAGAAATCTGATGAATTTCTTCCCATCCATCATGTTGATATTTTGCCCCTGGTTGACATGTGTGTTCAATAACATACTGTAACTCGGAGGTCAATAAATAACACAGATTATGGGAAAGCACCCAAAACGTCAATCACAGTGATCTTGAACACTCGCACGCACACACATACCTGTACCCACGCACACACACACACACTCACACACACACTCACACACACACAGGGAACACCTGCACGGCTTTATTACAGTATGTATGCATCCAACATTCGATAACATGCAAATTCTCATTGGCCAATGGGAGCCCTTATCAACATGTTCTGTTACGACACCTGGCATTCTGTGTGTACAGTATGTTGTGTGTACAGTATGTGTGTGTGTGTGTGTGCAGTATGTGTGTGCGTGCGCGTCTGTGTGACAGCGATGCGCCCAATTGCTCTCGAGGTACGGTAGTCTTCCCGAAGAATAATAATGAGACGTATTAGAACATGCCTGGCCCGAATGGGACGGAACACGCCTGACATTTCAGTGAATTAGAAACAGTGAACAAATACAGCCCCCCTACACCGCCTGGCGGGCTGATGGCTGTCAGAGGGGGGGGCGGAGGGGGGGGGGGATGGGGGGAGATGAGGTGAAGAAGCTGTCAGTTTCTAATGCCCCGACACGCATCGCTATAACACAGTAAATAGATTTTACGCACACACGCGCACGCCCGCGCGCACACACACACACACACACACACACGCTCTCCTGTAGTGGTTCCTCCGGGGGTAGATGTGGATCGTGTCGGGACGAGACAAGACTTTGTTATTAGAGAGGATTAGCGAGGTATGCCTCGCCCAGTCAGTCTGTCCATCCATCCATCCATCCATCCATCCATCCATCCATCCATCCATCCATCCATCCATCCATCCATCCATCCATCCATCCATCCCTCCTTGCGTCACTCCTCCCTCTATCTCTCCATCTTCTACCTCTCTCTTATCTCTCCCTCGTAGGAGTAATGCGGGTGTTTTAAGTGGGATTGGGTGCGATTGTTTTGTTCATAGGTGAGGGCTGATAGGGTGCTTGTCTTGGCAGGTGAAAAAGGGCTCCGATGCAACCATGCTCCCAGTCTCTGCTGATAGAGGGGACAGGGTTGGAGGAGAACGTGTTCAAAGCCCGATGGTTCAAGATTCATTTGCTCATCTTTATCTATCAACCTTTATCTACAGCCAATCCAAACTGTTTTCTTATTCGCAGTAGAGGCCTGTGATTGGATAAACTTATAAACAGTTCTTCACATCTGGTTTTGAACCCAGCGTTTAAAAATGTCTGACGTGCAATTCCCCTGTACCGTGCATAGGGGGCGCCGGTTGTATGGTCAGTCAATTCGGGGGTGTTGCCCTGACGACCGCCCCAGACACCTTTGTGACCTCACAGGGATCACGTGGTCCCAGGAACTCCTCTCGCCAGAGGTCTGTTGACGTTCTAACTTGGACACTCATCTCCAATCCCATGCCACAAGCAGCCAGCAAACCAGCCAGCCAACTGGTCAGTCAGCCAGCTCTTCAACCAGTCAGTCAGCCAGCAAACCAGCCAGCCAGCCAGTCAACTAACTAACTAACTAGCCAGTCAACCAGTCAGTCAGCCAGTCAACTAACTAGTCAGTCAACCAAGTCATTCAGCCGGCCAGCCAGCCGGAAAACCATCCATCAGTCTGAAATGTGGGAATATGAGCTTCCGATCCGTTCTCCCACGTCTCTCTCTCCGCCGGGGGAACGACGTCAAGACCCGGCCCCCGCCCTCTGACGGCGCCTGGCCTCCCCCACGCCTCCCTCCGCAAGACCCCCGTGCTACGACGGTAAATCCTTCGTCCCCCGAACCGCGTCTCGTTCGGCGCAACCGGGGAACGTTCCGGGACGCGCGGGCACCGGGAAACCATGGCAACGGGGTTGCCGAGCTGTCCGAACTTCTGTCCGTCAGCCCGCCCGCTCATAATATATCACCGCGCCCCATGGCCAAGCTGGCAAGGCTGGAGAAGTTGGGGAGACAGAGCGCCCCCGGCAGCTGGGTGACGGGGTCAGAACGGACGGTTCAGGGAAGGTGAACATTCAGAGAGCTCCTAGAGCTTAGCCTACATGTTCATAATCACACAGAGAGAGAGAGAGAGAGAGAGAGAGAGAGGGAGAGGGAGGGAGAGGGAGAGGGAGAGAGAGGGAGAGGGAGAGGGAGAGAGAGGGAGAGAGAGAGAGAGAGAGAGAGAGGGAGAGAGAAAGAGAGAGAGGGAGAAAGAGAGAGAGAGAGAGAGAGGGAGAAAGAGAGGGAGAGAGGGAGAAA
>NW_028176132.1:0-7500 GCF_949987555.1 Borostomias antarcticus
AGGGGAAGAGAGGAGGAGAGGAGGAGGAGGGGAAGAGAGGAAGAGAGGATGAGAGGAGAGGAGAGGAGGGGAGGAAGAGAGGAGACAGGAGGAGAGGAAGAGAGGAGAGGAGGAGGAGAGGAAGAGGTTCTTCACCCTTCCCTGAGGCAATGTGCATGCGGAGGCTACTGGATGATATATTAAGGTGTGTGTGTGTGGGGGGGGGGTAATCACCGTGTACTGCCCCTGTGTACTGCCCCTGTGGACTGCCCCTGTGTACTTCCCCTGTGTACTGCCCCTGTGTACTGCCCCTGTGTACTGCCCCTGTGTACTGCCCCTGTGTACCTTCCCTGTGGACTGCCCCTGTGTACTGCCCCTGTGGACTGCCCCTGTGGACTGCCCCTGTGTACTGCCCCTGTGTACTGCCCCTGTGTACTGCCCCTGTGTACTTCCCCTGTGTACTGCCCCTGTGGACTGCCCCTGTGTACTTCCCCTGTGTACTGCCCCTGTGTACTGCCCCTGTGTACTTCCCCTGTGGACTGCCCCTGTGTACTGCCCCTGTGTACTTCCCCTGTGGACTGCCCCTGTGTACTGCCCCTGTGTACTGCCCCTGTGTACTGCCCCTGTGTACTGCCCCTGTGGACTGCCCCCGTGGACTGTCCCTGTGTACTGCCCCTGTGTACTGCCCCTGTGGACTGCCCCTGTGGACTGCCCCTGTAGACTGCCCCTGTGGACTGCCCCTGTGGACTGCCCCTGTGTACTGCCCCTGTAGACTGCCCCTGTGGACTGCCCCTGTGGACTGCCCCTGTGTACTGCCCCTGTGGACTGCCCCTGTAGACTGCCCCTGTGTACTGCCCCCGTGTACTGCCCCTGTGGACTGCCCCTGAGCGTGATGCCGTAGGATCGTGTCTCATTGTGAAAGCTGTGATCAGCAAGAAGAGAGAGAGGAGATGGAGGAGAAGAAGGGAGGGTTCTGAAACATCTCTCTCTCTCCATCGCTCTCTCCCTGTACTCAACACCACCGCTCACTCTCTGTCTCCCATGTCTCTATATTGACTCTCTCTCTCCCTACCTCTTCATCCTCTCTCTCTCGCTCTCTTTCACTCTCTCTATCCTCTCTCTCCCTCTCTCTCTCCCTCCCTCTCTCTCTCTCTTTCACTCTCTCTATCCTCTCTCTCCCTCTATGTCACATCCTCTCTCTCTCTCTCTCTCTCTCTCTCTCTCTCTCTCTCTCTCTTTCTGTCTCTCTCATTCTCAGTCTCTGAAAAGCAGGTAATTAGCATAAAGGACCCAGTGTTCAGTGAAAGAGGAAGTGTTCCCTCTGGGTTTGAAATGTTTGGGCACAGGGTGACACCCCAGTGTCAGGGTTAGGGTTAGGTACCCCAGTGACAGGGTTAGGGTTAGGTACCCCAGTGTCAGGGTTAGGGTAAGTTACCCCAGTGTCAGGGTTAGGGTTAGGTACCCCAGTGTCAGGGTTAGGGTTAGGTACCCCAGTGTCAGGGTTAGGTACCCCAGTGTCAGGGTTAGGGTTAGGTACCCCAGTGTCAGGGTTAGGGTTAGGTACCCCAGTGTCAGGGTTAGGGTTAGGTACCCCAGTGTCAGGGTTAGGGTTAGGTACCCCAGTGTCAGGGTTAGGGTTAGGTACCCCAGTGTCAGGGTTAGGGTTAGGTACCCCAGTGTCAGGGTTAGGGTTAGGTACCCCAGTGTCAGGGTTAGGGTTAGGTACCCCAGTGTCAATCGACTGCACATCTACTGTACAATAATGTGAGGACTAGACCGACTGTATCAGTAGAACTTGAAATACTCGATTCTGATTGGACAATCGACACATACTACGATCAATTATTTTCTCAGCAACTGACCGCCGAAACGGGAAACACTGTTTGAACGCCGTTGTCTAGTGTTAATTCAGTGGCGAAAGAAAACGCTACGACTACGATGGATGACATTGCAATAGGGATGTTAACAGTTAATCGACTATTGTCCAGGAATTTACATCCAAACGCCTTAAGCCTTTGTCTTTGTAATTATCACCTCCCCCCAAGTCCCCTGCAAAACCCCAGTTTCAGTCTAATGTAAAACACCAACTCTCCCCCCCCCTTTGTGATTGTAAACACACTCTGCATAGCTCTGCCTCGCTCTTTTGTCCAAGTCAGAAAGGCCACACCTTGTCGTTCCTGCCCTGACTCAGACCTTTGTCTCTATTCAAAGCAAAGTGAGTTTCATCCCACATTCCTTTCTTTCACTGTGTGACATCCGTCCCCTCACGATGACGCATAGACTGAATATAAGCCAGGGCAGAGGTGACTGATTTCACTTCTCTGACTGAACCACCTTTGCTGCGTTTGTCAGGAAGTCCTTGCGCTCGTAATGATTTCATTCAATAAACCAGACTCAACCTTTTGAACGTATCTTGGTAAATCTTTGGACTAGACAAGTCTAAAATACTATCACAGTTTGGCGACGGGGATGGGATCACTGCCTGCGTTTGCTTCGGGATTCAGTGGATAGGACTGATCGGCAGACGTGTCGGTCCATAGTGGGCGTTGGAAAATCAATTTTCTCTCTTGCGCTAGAGCGCCAGCCGAGATTATTTCCTCAGTTCTTCCACTGGATTCTTGAAGCGCACAGGTACGTTTAAACGAACCCTCTTATGGGTTGAGTTGTATTTGCCTTGATTTGGTTCAGTTGTGTTGGTCTGGATTGGTTGAAAACAGGAAACCCCAGCGTGGGTATTAAGTAAGTAACTATCCAAGGAGATGTGAACAGCAATATACATATTTATATCGTATTGTCGTTTTGACTTCGTCCTTGTCTAGGCTACCGGGGGTTCTCTTCAGAAGAGGTGTAATTTTGGGTTTGGGACTCGCTCCCTTACAGTTGATGTAGACTACAGTTTAGATTGTTTGTCGGCTCGGCTGTAGTTAAGAAGTGAGAGTGCACTTCTAGGATAACGTTTTGGGTTGCTTTAGTTCGATGTTCCAGAATTAGCACAAAAGGGAACCTGTTGAAGTTCGCAGATAGTGCGATTTCCACAGGATTGAAGTTCGCAGATAGTGCGATTTCCACAGAGTGAAGTTCGCAGATAGTGCGATTCCCACAGGGTTGAAGTTCGCAGTGAGTGCGATTTCCAAATGAGTTGAAGTTCGCAGTGAGTGCGATTTCCAAATGGGTTGAAGTTCGCAGTGAGTGCGATTACCAGCTAACCTCCGGAGTGTCTGTTTTTTGTCCCCGAACGGGGTTGTGTTGTCTTTATGTTTGTCTAAGCGCTATTTTTCGCCGGCTCAGTGGGATTTTTGATTGCATTTTTGAGCCTCGGCTCTTGATTGTATGTTTGTTACGCGCGCCATGGATCCAGGTAAAGTATTGTTTTGTACCCTTTTTAGACTGTTACATTTCTGCTAGATTCCCAGTAGGCTAGCTAGCTGGTTGCCTAGGAGATAAGGAAAACAACTCCCGGTGATCCGCCTTTAGCCAGAGGGAGAACAAAGAGATTCCTGACTGGGTGAGTACTAAGCGAATTTTAATGTGTCTTAATGGTTGTTTCTTCGAAATTGTATTCTTTCCCGCCGTGAGTTAACCATAAGGTTTCTTTTCGTTGCTGTTTTGGGGTTTTTAGGCTGCGTCATGATTATTTGGGATTTGTTTCTTTAAATTTCCCCGCGCACAACCAAAGACCACATCCGGGTCATACATGCAACATTTTGGGATCACCACTAGGTGTCCCTGTAACCCCGGCTAATAACATAGGGCTAGAGGAGGTCACAGGATTCTACTGCTAGCCTGAGGAGATTGTTGCGCTGAAGCATTATTCTGCGAGCGTTTGTTGGCAGATTTTCGTTATGTGCTAAAGCATTTTCGATTTCTTACATCCATATCTGACATTTAGTGTTAAATTTTTAGCTAAGATTCGGGCTCAGCTACAGGTGGTTGAGATGTCTAGGTTAAGGGAAAAGCCTGTTAATTCTGTAGACTGGTCTGTTTTTAAGATTTGGGAGAGAGTAGCACGAGAGCGGGTTTTTGGGTCAGGAAGGAAAGATAAGGAGATTCAGCAAACAGTCTCTCCGCCATTTCCCCAGCAGAATAACTCTGATTTAAAATTAGATCCCCCCTCGACTCGTTGCTCCGTGCTCACACCCAACCAGGCTGTTCTTTCCCCTTTTCATGCTCCCGCCATTAGCCACGCCCCTTCTCTCATTTCGCCCCTTTCTACGAGGTATAAGGAAGATTTGGCTAGAGCTATATCTGAGGCTAAGGTTAATTTGGAACAACTGCAAATGGCTAGAGATAGTCTGGAGGGACCGCAAATACACGCGCCTCTGATACGCTGCCCAAACCCTGTTCCTCGCCCTTCACAAATAAATTATGCAGCTGGTTATGCGGCCTGGACTCCAGAGATTACGGTTTATAGACCCTGGCGCTCTGATGAACTACGTGAAATAGCTAAAACCTTGCCCGATCCAACCAAAGACATTGACGAGTTTGAAAATCTTTTTAACAGTTTAGTTCGTATGTATGAGCCTCACGCAGAGGAAATCGCCATGATCATGAGACAGTGCCTTGGGCTAAAATGGGTGGATGTGAAACATCCGTTTGACATTACATTGCCTTTTAATCATGCCGATTTTTCTGACCAAAACACTGCGCTGTTGAACAGAATCAAAACTCGATTCCCTAAAAAGATGGATTGGGACCGTATCACATATTGCAAACAAAACTCCGATCAACAGTTCGAGAAATTTTGGGAACGACTAGAATCAGTTTTCGCCGCACACAGTGGCATGGACAAAGCGAACGCCGATTATAAAAAGATTTTGAAACAACAATTGATGAATAACTCTCTCTCCTCTTTGTCCGACCAAGTTAGGTTGATGTGCCACACCTGGGAATCGACTTCTCTCGAAGAAGTTGTTGATCATTTCCGCTATGCGGAGCGTCTTCGTGATCACATTGAAGAGAGGGAGTTGAAAGAAATGAAGCTAGGTGCAGCCAGATTACAAGCTGCTCAGTTACAACAGCTGGACAATCAGACTGCTGGTGCGAGGTGGAACCAACAACGACCACAGTGGCGACAGAGAAACAATAGGAAGCGTTCTGGTAGGGTTAGGCGAGGAAAAAGGTATAATCGAAGTGAAGATAGAGATGATTCATGCTTCCATTGTGGTCAGTATGGCCACTGGATTGAACGGTGTCACAGTTACCGCAAGCTGAATGAAAAGGAAGAGCCTCAAATTTGGGGTCGAGCGCCACCTGCTGGAGTTCCCTTGAACAACCCATAAGCGAGATTTTAACTAGCCAAGATAGAGAGTTTTAAAATATGGGTAAATAAACAGGATAAAATAGATGTAGAGGGAACTCAAAAGTCTGACAGGGTTGAATAGGTGTTTGATTCAGGAGTTTTGTTTCAATAGTCAATGAATGGCCATAAGCTGTTCGTTTTATGCATTCTACTGTATGAATTTTCATTCATATAATGATAATGTGTTTTGAGAAGTTGGCTCTAGGCCTTCTCCTCTGCTATTGAACCCAGTCTGTGTTTTGAGTCTTAATTTTCAGGTGCTATGGACCCTGGGCGGCAGGTCTTTGAGAAGCCTGGATCATGCCTTCCTGGGGACTGCTTGGGACCTGCTGTTTGTCTGTTTTAACTGTTTGTTTTGTCTCTCTTTCTGATATGTAGCTTAAGACATAAGCGTTGTGCATAATAGTGGGGGGAATAGATAAGGGTTGCCAGTATCTTAATCTGAATGCACCATCTCATAACCCAATTATATATTTTTTAAATGAGTATGTTAAATATCTCATGTTTATAGTTTGAGGCACATTCATCGGGCCTGAGTGTTTTTTCTGAGTGGTATTTTACAGACAACTGTCGTTCCGGGAGTGATGGGTGAATGCCGAACCAGGAGACGGGCACAGGACACCGGAGGTTACTGGCCTGTTTCCCTACAGATGGGCGATCTGGGTTTCGTGAGATGCAGACCAACGCCATGTCACCAACTCACTGTGAGCGACAGATAAGTATGAAACAGGAGCAGTGCCCAAATACTCTGTCCTCAAATGCAGAAGAGGGAGGTTTTAGATATACAAATTTTTAGCTATACAAATGAAGCTTTGATGGAGTTCTTTGATTAGTTAATTGTAAATGAAGCCAGTTCATTTTAGTGTCATTTTCTTTGCCTCATCTCTATTTTTTATCCTGACTTCAGGAAATTTTTGCTTTCACCCTTAGGGGGTGTTGTTTTGTTGAGACGAGAATATGGTTATTTTATTTTCATAAAATCGTGAGAGAAATGCTAGAGCCAAACCCAATTGCCTTGATCATGACTGGGGACTGGGCGTATTGAAGTCATTCTAACGCTGCCCCTGATGTCACTGTAGGCTACTGCAGACTGGCTCTAAATGACACTTGAACAGTCACCCTGTTTAAGTTTTCCTGACAGAATAACAAAAATTTTTCCCCAAAGCAGGAGCTTGCGCTTAACCATGTTTCTGAGTATCTCCTACAGACTGTTGAATAACCGTTCCTGACCAAAGAAGGGAACAGGGAGACCAGACCAGAGGACTCTCTTTTGCTCTGTTTTGTCTCTGTTTGTCTCTCTCATCTGTGGATCCACAGACGGAGCACTTCATCAGCCTGTGCTGGAGGCGGGAGCGCCAAGGTGAGCCCTCCAGCAGCACGACCCGGGCCGGCCCTACGTGGAGCAGTACAGGGATGGACCGGGTTCAGTTCAAGAGCCTACATTTCTGACCTACAAGCATCTGCTCCACCTGCGAAGAAAAAGAAATGAAGGACTAAAGTGAGGACCGCCATTTCCTGAGGCTAAGGAGGGGTTCCTGCATCACATCTCTCCTGGGGATTGGGTCCTAATCCACGACCACAGACGAAGGAGCTGGAACTCGCCGAGGTGGCTCGGGCCGTACCAGTTTTCTACTCATCACGCAGACAGCGATCTGAGAGGACTTCGTTGGACCCATGCAAGCCATTGCCGACGGGTCCAAGCAGCAGAGGACGGTCCACCAAGGGATCGCAAACACCAGGAGATCAGAATGCAGCTGAACCAGAGGGCTCAGAGGCCAAAACCATGGGCCATCACACTGTCCTCTCCTCTGACGAGGAATCGGAGAAAAAATGACCTTGCTGGTCACCTCCTCACAAGATGCACCACACACACACGCACACACACCTGCACACACTAACATTGAACATAACTGATTTCAAGCAACGCGACATCGAAGTTGCGATCTAGAAGAGAAGACGCCTTGCATTCCCCAATGACATTCTATTGCCCAAAAGAGAAGTGCCACCTAAATGACTGTTGGGATACACTGTGAACAAGAGTGACCTTGACAGTCACCGCCACACTCTCCCCTCCTCTGATGAGCAATCGGAGACTGACCTTGCCGGTCACCTCCTCACAAGAGTGAATGAACTTTGAAATAATCTGAAAAATATCATATTTGTTTACAAGAGTTGCAATGATTGAAACATGAGTTGATAAATAAGTTTGGGTTTTTCCTCTA
>NW_028176132.1:12500-19363 GCF_949987555.1 Borostomias antarcticus
GGTCTCCAGTGTGGTTGGTGCTGGCAGGTCACTGTACATCTATATACTATGTATACATACATTTATGTACATCTATATACTATGTATACATACATTACTGTACATCTATATACTATGTATACATACATTACTGTACATCGGCCTATGCATGGGGGGGTGTGGGGGGGGGTGTGGAACTGAGTACCCAGGGGGGGGAGTAGGGGCTTGTGACTGAAGTGAAAAAATCTCGGAGGGGGGGGAGGGGGGGGGGGGGGCACAGTATAGGGATTTTTGTGGAACGCCCCTGCATGATGTCACGGCAGTGGAACAAAACTCTGGGAGAAAGAGTGAGGACTCGAGAGGATAGAGGGGCGCTTTAACCTCAGTCCTCACAGACCAATCAGCATCAATCAACACACTCATCACCAATCAACACAGCAGGTATCATGGCTATTTAAAAAAAAAAACAAAAAAAAAACTCATTTTAATCTCTTTGTTTGTTGATTTTTGTATCTCGGCATCATTGTTAATGACAGTCAACCTCAATGATTTCTTCTGAGAATTTTAAATAACTGCCTTCTTCACTCGCAGTCACTCAATTTGTTAAACGACGTTTCGCTCGTATGACCTTTCTGCTAAAGTCGCCCGTTGGTTCTCTCTGACGTACTTGTAGATGTGCAGACGTTCTGCTCTGAATTAAAGGTTGGATGCATAAACTATTTCTCAGAATGCTGGAGCCCGTTCAGAACCACTTGCCCAAGACAAGCTTTTCAAAACCAGAAATAGGACTCTTCTGATCCGGGTTTAAGTGTCTCATTTGCTCAGTTTCAGAAGACCCCTGTGAACCCCAATCACTGACAGAAAGCCTCGTGATGAAGGAGACCACAAAGAAAATTCACATCCGCGAGTTCAAGGGAGAAAGCAGAAAGCGGATGTAGCGCGAATCTAACACTCAGCTGGAGGAACGGGACCAATTTAAATGTGTCACTGGAAGAAAAAGTAACTAGCAGAGGAGCTTGTGAGAGTCGAGGGCTCGGAGCAGAAGCACACAGACTATTCGCTCAGTCGTGCGCTGTAAGTGGTGTACCTCGCCGGGCAACGCGCCGTGTCCACGCCATTATCCAGCGCTCAGGGAAGCCAAGCGAGACGTAGCGCTCCCTCCTGGCGGGAGGCCGGTTGGGGATGACCTACGGACGCGTGTTTAGTACCGTCATCCAGCCGAAGCCTATAGAGGGACAGGAGAAAAGCGCCGGACCCTCGCCCTGCTCGGCGCGGGATGTCATCCGTCACAGGAAACACGATGTCGCGCTCGTACCACGACCGCATCCCGGGACTTCCTCATCCGGACACGGTCCGGAGGTCACAGAGAGGTTGGGAGGCGGGCGGCAGGACAAGACGAGGGGGGGGGGGGGGGGGCGCGTCCGCGGATACACTCCGGAAGATAAGCCGCCTCCGATGTTGTGATGGTACCGAAAAAAACACACAAAAAAACGACTAGCCCTCCTGGAGAGCTTGCTTCTCAAGCCCCGCCCCTCTCCCCGGCTCCCCCCCCCCATCCCCGAGTAATGAAAACAATTAAGAGCTCTAATTACCGTCCTAAATCAGCTCTCAATGCGCTGCCCATTGATTTGATAGACTGCCTGAGTTACGATGCTCCACAAAGAAATGGCCCCCGTGTAAAAGACTTTACGGCCGGGTCGGCGGGCTGCCAGAGTTTCCCGGGGGGGGTGTAAATCTCGGGAATATGGCCGCCGCAAGTCACTTCATCACCGCCGAGGCCCTCGGGGAGCCGGGAGGCGTCTGGCCGCACGCCCTCGCCGCTAATTACCCAGATGTAATTGTGTAATCGCTCAGCTTTAATCCAGAGCCTCGGTGGCGTTCGTCGGTTCGCCCTTCGGCGCCGTCGGCGAGCGGCGTCGGCGAGCGGCGTCGCCGAGCGAGGGGAGGGGGCGCGGCCGCGTCGCGCGTGACGAGTACGGACCGCCGGATCGGACCGGGGGAGAGAGGGACAGGAGGAGGAGGAGGAGGAGGAGGAGGAGGAGGAGGCGCGGCGAGCGCTCGCTGATGAAAGAACGTTTGATTTACAACCCCGGGTCCTCCTCCTGCTCTTTACACTGCATTTCCAGGCTGTAATTTCCCGCTGCTGAAATGTCAAATTTCCACTTACAGGGATTATTAAAGTTCATATCTACAGTATCTATCTATATCCTCTTCGGACAAAAAAAACAAACTCCAACCGACTCTCTCCAAGGTGTGAAAAACACCCATGTTATTAAAAAGATGTTTTTTTTACAAGATTGTATCTGTGTTATTTTCTCGTCATTTTGCGCCTCAAAGGTTCGGGGGGAGGAGGAAGATGTGTGTGGGGGGGGGGGGGGGGTGACAAAAGAGGCGTCTTCCTCGCGCGGCGGGCGCTGTGTGTTCGGGGGCTGTTGTAGAGTTGTAGCTCTGTCAGGAGGGATGTTAACTGCCCTGTATTCGGGGATAACACACCAGCCGAGTCTCGCAGCGAGATAGCGGGTGACAAAACCTCCCTGACGCCGCCGAGAGATGAAATATGGAGCCTGCATCTCTCCTCGAGAACGTGACCCGCATCCACACACACACACACACACACATAATGTGTAACATACATGAAGTAAACACACATTCCCAGTAGAACGTGGAACGTATAAACACACACACACACTTCGGTACGCTGGGGGGGGGGAAGCTGGGTGACACGGCGACCTCCACACACACCCCGCCCCCCCCCCCCTCCCTCCCGTCATTAGCCCCTCCCAGGCCGGGACGCGGCTCCGCTGGTCACATCGCGCGGGGACGTTAGATTTGTCTTCTTCTGCTGGTGGCGGGCTAAGTGACCTCAGGGGACGGGGGGGGCTAAGCTAGCCCGCGTCGCAGCTGAAAGGAGAGACGCCGCGAGGCCAAGTTCATCCATCGCCTCCCACGCCACCGGGGGCTGCTCCGATCAGCGTGAAACAAAACGCACACACGCACGCACGCGCGCCTAGGCTTGGACACGCGCACACGCACACACACACACGCACGCGCACCTAGGCTTGGACACGCACACACACACGCAGACAAACAAACTGCGACCGCCAGTGAAGCAGCATCCGCAGTAAGAAGACAATAGCAATTTAAAGATAACATCTGGACAAGGCCAGGCCGCAGTCTCTCCCGCGTTGACATGAGCGATGCTCCTCCCCCTCCCCCCGCCGGTCTGCACGCGTTAGAGGGAGAGCAGGGGGGGCGTCTCCACGCCGAAACACACACACGGGCGCAACCCCAGCTTAACATCACGACACCAACGTCTCAGAGATCCTCGGGAATGTCTCGGCCTTGTGTCTACCGTGGCCGATCGGTAGCAGCGTCCCGGAGAGGACGACGTTGAGAGTTCAAGGGAACCGACCCGGTCCGTATGGACGTTCACCTCCGCCATGACACCCCTGCCATGACCCCCCCCCCCCCCCTCCCCGAGACGCCGGCGCTGTCGCCTGCAGCGGCGATCGGGGTTTTTCCACACAAAAGGAAAGGAGGGCGCCAGGAAACAACTTTTATGGGATATTCATGCTGACACGGTCAAATCCGAGAGCAGCCACAGAGAGCGTCAAAACATAAATCGTCGAAGCCGGAGCTTGTCCATGCGCCGCACATTCGTTATGGAAATGAGATTCCACTGTCATTGTGTGTGTGTGTGTGTGTGTGTGTGTGAAACAGTAAAACAATGCGGCCTCAACAGGCCTGCATTTGATGATACCAAAGCACACGTACAGTACACACACACACACACACTGTTGGGAGATCAGAGGACATGACTGCAGATACGGTCCACCTGTCAAGCCCCCCCGCCTCCCCCCCCAACCCCTCGCCCCCCCCGCATCCCGCCTGACGCGCCACTTGTTACGACAACGCTGCCAGCAGCTGTACAGAACATGACGGATCTCCGCACAGGGGACGCAGCGGGGGTGGTGGGGTGGACGGTCCCCCCCCCCCCCCTCCCGTCCTCTCAATAATGGATCGGACCGAGCAGATCAAAGGGGTGGAAAACAAAACAAGCTATTGTGTCTGCCCTTGCCAGGGGCAATCTGCCCGAATAATAGCCTCTGGAGTCAGCCCTCTGGTGTCTAACGTGGCTGGCGTGCCAGGGGTGTCTGGCATCTCGAGATGAGGGGGTGTCCGGTCGTGTTACCCCACCCCACCCCCCCGCCAGCTATTAATAGGGGGGGGGGGGGGGGGGGGTAAAGTGGACCTGGAGTCGCAGGGGTGGATTGCAGAGGAGAGAGGACATTTTTAAGAGGGGACCCACACACACACGCACGCACACTTATACACGCGCACGCACACACAACACCCCCTTCCCAAGTACAGTACTGTATGTATTCTGCATGGTCGCCAAGCAACACAGGAAACCAGGAAACTCTTGAGAGCCTCCCTCTCACAATACCTCGAATGTTTGTCATTAAGGCAGGGTTATCATCACAAACACACACAGACACGCACACAAACACATACTGTACACACACATGCGCACACAGACACACACAAACACATACACACACACACAAACAGAACCCACGGCCAGAAAAGATAGGAGATTCGTCAACAGTGACCTTGAGTGCGTTTATCTCTCGCCCACCCAGTGGGAGGTAAGCTCTCTGGTTGGGCCTTGGCCTTTCTGCCACCACTTCAACCAAGCCCACCTGGACCCACCAAGACGACATTCCTACGGCCTTCCAGGGAGGTTGTGGGAACACATCTATTCATGTAAGACTCACCATCCTGTTCTCTACAATTCTCCATCCATTTACAAACAACAACTCAATCCATTCAGTCCGTTTTTCACACCAACGTCACACGATGTTTGTGATGATATTGGCGGACCGGCGGAGACGATGATTTTGCGCTCGGGGTGTTTTTAACGGGCCACTGTAGTCGAATGATGGAAAAAAAGCCACTGAAAATGATGTCGCTTTATCACATCGACAATCATCAATATTCGAAAATTGATTCGAGATCGAATCGTGATCCCGAGAATCAGAATCCAATCTAATCATGGTGGGGAAAAAAGAATCAGAATCTAATCTAATCATGGTGGGGGAAAAATAATCATAATCTAATCTAATCATGGTGGGGGAAAAATAATCAGAATCTAATCTAATCATGGTGGGGAACAAAGGCACGGTAGACAAAGAGGAACAGACCCCGTGTTCTAACAGAGGGGCAGTTACACAGAGGACATTCTGCCCGGTCAGGGGCAGGTTCTAACAGAGGGGCAGTTACACAGAGGACGTTCTGCCCGGTCAGGGGCAGGTTCTAACAGAGGGGAAGTTACACAGAGGACGTTCTGCCCGGTCAGGGGCAGGTTCTAACAGAGGGGCAGTTACACGGAGGACGTCCTCCCGGTCAGGGGCAGGTTCTAACAGAGGGGCAGTTACACAGAGGACGTTCTTCCCGGTCAGGGGCAGGTTCTAACAGAGGGGCAGTTACACAGAGGACATTCTTCCCGGTCAGGGGCAGGTTCTAACAGAGGGGCAGTTACACAGAGGACGTTCTGCCCATCAGGGGCAGGTTCTAACAGAGGGGCAGTTACACAGAGGACGTTCTGCCCGGTCAGGGGCAGGTTCTAACAGAGGGGCAGTTACACAGAGGACGTTCTGCCCGGTCAGGGGCAGGTTCTAACAGAGGGGCAGTTACACAGAGGACATTCTGCCCAGTCAGGGGCAGGTTCTAACAGAGGGGCAGTTACACAGAGGACATTCTGATCGGTCAGGGGCAGGTTCTAACAGAGGGGCAGTTACACGGAGGACGTTCTGCCGGTCAGGGGCAGGTTCTAACAGAGGGGCAGTTACACAGAGGACATTCTGATCGGTCAGGGGCAGGTTCTAACAGAGGGGCAGTTACACGGAGGACGTTCTGCCGGTCAGGGGCAGGTTCTAACAGAGGGGCAGTTACACAGAGGACCTCCTCCCGGTCAGGGGCAGGACAGAACGCGCTAGCGGCTACGAGATGAGGCCCGCTTTACGAGACGGGCGAGCGTGACCGGACTACAACTACTTAATCTACAACAGCGCACCCCGCGTGTCAAAATAACAACAGTACCGCGTTGTGGTTGGCTGGTATTGATCTGGGGTCCCATCTGGCCAGTGGAGGGGGGTTGAGGGGCGGGGAGGGGGGGGGGGGGGGGTTCTGACTGTCTACCCCGGTTAAGATCGCTGATTGCCGTTTTGAATTCCACCTCAGACTGGATCGCGCCTCTCCGTCGGGGGCTGTTGTCGCAGCCGAAGGCTTTCTCTCGAGGTTGAGAGCCAGACAACAGGACGTACTGTGGCGTAGGATCTGCGAGGAGTTTATGGCGACCGAAAAAGAGAAGGGAGGGATGTCGGAAAGGAATGTGTGAGGAGAGAAAGACGAGGGAAACGGCGGCGAGCGCTCTCTCTCTGCTTTCTGTAGTCTCGGCCCCGCCCCCCTCGCTCTCGGCAGCAGCTGACAGGGTCCAGCAGGTGTCACATAGTGTGGAGGCTTGGGTGTGTGTGTGTGGGGGGGGGGGGGGGGTGTATGTGTCTAAAAATACCTTGACCCTGACACACAAGAGGCCTTCTGCTGGCCACATGACAGAACCGTTAGGGACAACCCATACGCCAAATTCCCCTGAAGTCCCTCCAGGCAACTCCGCTTTCTCTAGAATATTCCCCTGTCACATTCAGCCCAAGAATATCTTGATGACAACTCCCGGGAAAAAAAAACAACCCGCAAAGGCTTCGGCTCACGCAGGTAACGCGGTCTCTCTAACGCAGTCTCTCTATTCCACACACGAGCCCAGACGGTCCCTCCTTGACCGCGCCCCTGATAAGGAAACACTCAGGAACCAGAGCCCACAGTTT
>NW_028176131.1:5000-9803 GCF_949987555.1 Borostomias antarcticus
GGATAATGTATGGAGGAGTTATGAGGACTTCCTGTTTAACCAATAGGTGGCGCTATAAGTATGACGCAATACTGACACATAGATGTGTTCAGGACAGAACCGTCATGAAGCGTGAGATATATCGGACAAATTGGATAATGTATGGAGGAGTTATGAGGACTTCGTGTTTTATGGCGAAATGTCAAACTTTGGCGGGGCGCCACGGCAAGGGTGTTTGGTGAAAACTCAATTTTTTTGATAACTTTTGATCACAAAGGCCTTAAGATGAAGCTGACCCGATATGAAGTTGATCGGATGAAATCTGTAGGAGGAGTTCGTCGAAGTACGAGGCATGGAAATGGTCAAAACAAGGACAAAATGGCACATTAAAAGCAAAATGGCGGCCTTACTGTTGCATGTTGGGTATAGCTCCAAGAGACATTTTAGTGCGTCTCGATGAACTACATATGCCCTCCGAATTTCATTCGCCTACATCAAACTGAAAGGTGGGGCTCGCCATTTTAGATTTTCCAGGGGGCGCTCTTGAGCCGTTTTGCCACGCCCATTTCCGTCACCCATGAATTATCAAATTTTTCACCGGGACTGACGTATCTGCAAAGTTTCATCCGTTTTCATCGATGTTCAGGCCGCCTAAAAGGCATTTGTTTGGAGTAAAGGAGAAGGAGAAGGAGAAGGAGAAGGAGAAGAATAATAACTAGTGCTGCGAGCAGCAGTGAGCGGGCCCTCGCACCCCACGCGGGTCGGGGTGTGGCGCCGTTAAAGGGTGTGCTATTTCGGTGTCCAGTACTGACAGAAACTTCCTGTCACCAGTAGGTGGCGCTCTAAGCGTGACTCAATACCGACGCATAGATGTGTTCAGGACAGTACCTTGATGAAGCGTGAGAAATGTTGTGTAAATCGGACAAAGTATGTAGGAGTTATGAGGACTTCCTGTAAGCAGTAGGTGGCGCTGTAGGTATGACGCAATACTGACCTACAGATGTATTCAAGATGCGACCTTCATCAAGCATGAGCAATTTGGAGTAAATCGGATAATGTATGTAGGAGTTATGAGTATTTCCAGTTTCACCAGTAGGTGGCGCTGTAAGTGTAACTCAATACCGACGCATAGATGTGTTCAGAAGGTGACCTTCATGAAGCGTCAGCAATTTGGTGCAAATCGGATGATGTATGCAGGAGTTATGAGGACTTCCTGTTTCACCAATAGGTGGCGCTATAAGTATGACACAATACTGACACATAGATGTGTTCAGGACAGAACCGTCATGAAGCGTGAGATATATCGGACGAATTGGATAATGTATGGAGGAGTTATGAGGACTTCCTGTTTCACCAATAGGTGGCGCTATAAGTATGACGCAATACTGACACATAGATGTGTTCGGGACAGAACCGTCATGAAGCGTGAGATATATAGGACAAATTGGATAATGTATGGAGGAGTTATGAGGACATACTGTTTCACCAATAGGTGGCGCTATAAGTATGACGCAATACTGACACATAGATGTGTTCAGGACAGAACCTTCATGAAGCGTGAGATATATCGGACGAATTGGATAATGTATGGAGGAGTTATGAGGACTTCCTGTTTCACCAATAGGTGGCGCTATAAGTATGACGCAATACTGACACATAGATGTGTTCAGGACAGAACCGTCATGAAGCGTGAGAAATATCGGACAAATCGGATAATGTATGTAGGAGATATGAGGACTTCCTGTTTCACCAATAGGTGGCGCTATAAGTATGACGCAATACTGACACATAGATGTGTTCAGGACAGAACCGTCATGAAGCGTGAGAAATATCGGACAAATTGGATAATGTATGGAGGAGTTATGAGGACTTCCTGTTTCACCAATAGGTGGCGCTATAAGTATGATGCAATACCGACACATAGATGTGTTCAGGACAGAACCGTCATGAAGCGTGAGATATATCGGACAAATTGGATAATGTATGGAGGAGTTATGAGGACTTCCTGTTTCACCAATAGGTGGCGCTATAAGTATGACGCAATACTGACACATAGATGTGTTCAGGACAGAACCGTCATGAAGCGTGAGATATATCGGACAAATTGGATAATGTATGGAGGAGTTATGAGGACTTCCTGTTTCACCAATAGGTGGCGCTATAAGTATGACGCAATACTGACACATAGATGTGTTCAGGACAGAACCGTCATGAAGCGTGAGATATATCGGACAAATTGGATAATGTATGGAGGAGTTATGAGGACTTCCTGTTTCACCAATAGGTGGCGCTATAAGTATGACGCAATACTGACACATAGATGTGTTCAGGACAGAACCGTCATGAAGCGTGAGATATATCGGACAAATTGGATAATGTATGGAGGAGTTATGAGGACTTCCTGTTTCACCAATAGGTGGCGCTATAAGTATGACGCAATACTGACACATAGATGTGTTCAGGACAGAACCGTCATGAAGCGTGAGATATATCGGACAAATTGGATAATGTATGGAGGAGTTATGAGGACTTCGTGTTTTATGGCGAAATGTCAAACTTTGGCAGGGCGCCACGGCAAGGGTGTTTGGTGAAAACTCAATTTTTTTGATAACTTTTGATCACAAAGGTCTTAAGATGAAGCTGACCCGATATGAAGTTGATCGGATGAAATCTGTAGGAGGAGTTCGTCGAAGTACGAGGCATGGAAATGGTCAAAACAAGGACAAAATGGCACATTAAGAGCAAAATGGCGGACTTCCTGTTGCATGTTGGGTATAGCTCCAAGAGACATTTAAGTGTGGCTCGATGAAATACATATGCCCACCGAATTTCGTTAGCCTACATCAAACTGAAAGGTGGGGCTCGCCATTTTAAACTTTCCAGGGGGCGCTCTTGAGCCGTTTTGCCACGCCCATTTCCGTCACCCATGAATTATCAAATTTTTCACCGGGACTGACGTATCTGCAAAGTTTCATCCGTTTTCATCGATGTTCAGGCCGCCTAAAAGGCATTTGTTTGGAGTAAAGGAGAAGAAGAAGGAGAAGGAGAAGAATAATAATAATCCTTCGAGTTTCAATAGGGCCTCGCACCGCCAGTGCTCGGGCCCTAATAATCCTTCGAGTTTCAATAGGGCCTCGCACAGCCAGTGCTCGGGCCCTAATAATATCAACACATATAATAAACATCACCAGCAGCTGATACCCCTGGGAGAGACCCCTGGGAGAGAGCAGCCCTGCCACGCCGGAGTGAACACCACTTTGAAGATCAACTAACGCTCTGCAGCGCTCTGCTGCCCAGTCTGAGAGCACACACACACACACACACACACACACACACACACACACACACACACACACACACACACACACTCTCACACACACACACACACACACACACACACACACACACACACACACACTCACACACACACACACACACACACACACACACACTCTCACACACACACACACACACACACTCACACACACACACACACACACACACACACACACACACACACACACACACACACACTACATGCTGTAGGTCAGCTCTTCTCTCCAGGCTGCCCTACAGGTTAGTGAAGCAGAGAGAGAATCCTCCCAGTCTGAAGAGCACACTACCTGCTGTAGTACACTACCTGCTGTAGCACACTACCTGCTGTAGCACACTACCTACTGTAGTACACTACCTGCTGTAGCACACTACCTACTGTAGCACACTACCTGCTGTAGTACACTACCTGCTGTAGCACACTACCTGCTGTAGCACACTACAGTACCTGCTGTAGTACACTACCTGCTGTAGCACACTACCTACTGTAGTACACTACCTGCTGTAGTACACTACCTACTGTAGCACACTACCTACTGTAGTACACTACCTACTGTAGCACACTACCTGCTGTAGCACACTACCTGCTGTAGTACACTACCTGCTGTAGCACACTACAGTACCTGCTGTAGCACACTACCTGCTGTAGCACACTACCTGCTGTAGTACACTACCTGATGTGGACTAAGTCTCCTAAGTGCACTGCTAACCCACCCGGCTGCTCGTGGCTGGTCTCTCACTCACCTTCCTCTCCTCTCTCTCCGCCGGCGCTGGGAGCTGCATCGGTCCAGACGGAGTGTGTGTCAGTAGTTCCAGACGGAGTGTGTGTGTCAGTAGTTCCAGGCGGAGTGTGTGTGTCAGTAGTTCCAGACGTGTGTGTGTGTCAGTAGTTCCAGGCGGAGTGTGTGTGTCAGTAGTTCCAGACGGAGTGTGTGTGTGTCAGTAGTTCCAGACGTGTGTGTGTGTGTCAGTAGTTCCAGGCGGAGTGTGTGTGTGTGTCAGTAGTTCCAGGCGGAGTGTGTGTGTGTCAGTAGCGGTGTGTGTCGGGGTGTCCGGCCGGTTGCTATCCACGCTGAGCTACTCCGGTGACAGCTCTGAGTAACGCATCGCTACGGCTGGGGAGCTGCTTCTCTCCTCCTCTGCTTTCTGTCGCTCTCTCTCTCTCTTTTCTCTTGTCTTTTCTCTCTCTCTTCTCCTCTTTTCTCTCTCTCTCTCTCTTTCTATGGAGCTGCTGTTACTGTGTGAGCAGCAGTCCTTGTCATGAGGATTTTCTTTATTTCCACCTATCCTTCTCTCTCTCTCTCTCTCTCTCTCTCTCTCTCTCCCTTGCTCTCTCTCTCTCCTTCTCTCTCTCTCCCTCTCTCTCTCTCTCTCTCTCTCTCTCTCCCTCTCTCTCTCTCTCTCTCCCCCACCCTCCCTCTTATCTCTCTCTTTCTCACACACGCTTCTTTTCCTGTGGTACTTTTCCTTCACTGTTCTTTCTGTGTACTC
>NW_028176130.1:10000-13438 GCF_949987555.1 Borostomias antarcticus
GTTTTGTTGACGTTTGTTCGGCATCTTCTCTTCCCTCGGCTGACGTCGAACGTTAAGACAGATCACTTCGCTCCACTTTCACTCAGGGAATTGAAAGGGGCCGAGGAGGGGGTGGGGGGGGGGGGGTTGGTCTATTGAAGGTTTTCTTCACTTCAGTAAACCTCTACACGTCTGCCACGCGCGGAGGGAGCTGACACAAAGACCCGAGGAGGACGGCCTACTCTAGCGGCCCGTCTGACAACCTTATTTCAACGTCGCTCGGCCGCCGCGTGACACCGCGTGCCGGCGCAGAATTGGCCGTCGGGCGGGAAGAGAAGTCAGGAGAGGTGGTGTGTGTGTGTGTGTGTGTGTGTGTGTGTGTGTGTGTGTGTGTGTGAAGGAGGAGCAGTTTAATAGAAGGGGATGAGAGGGGGATGTTAAAAGGCTTGGGACACTCTGCCGGGCGACACCGTGTAGCTCAGGCCTCTGACGCTCCCATACACATTTCAGGGGGCCACTCGACCCGAGACAGACGGAGGGCACTCGCTATCCGCTTCCCCGCGGGCGAAACAAACGCGGAATTGGTTTACAGTTCCCCTCTGCGGCTTCGCCTCAGATGTGAGCCGGCCGAGATACTTCCTGCGCTGCAGCTGTCACGGCCGGGGAAAGCAAAGCACTGCGTATGAGACCATTTATACAACTCTGTGAAAGTAGGGGGATACAATGAAAGGAAGTCAGTAATGCCTTAGTCAGCACGGAGGATATTTGTTTGAGACCCATCTCTTTGCAGAGAGCCATCTTGGCGTAGGCCTACTGTACTGATAACAGAGCAAACAGATGGATACTGTACGACTCAGCTGGTCGGTCATTATATACTCAGCCCTGTTCGGGGTCGGTCGGTTTGTGTGTGTGTGTGTCTGTGTGTGCGTGTGTGTGTGTCTGTGTGTGTGTGTCTGTGTGTGTGTGTGTGTGTTTCTGTGTGTGTGTGTTTCTGTGTGTGTGTCTGTGTGTGTGTTTGTGTGTATGTGTCTGTGTGTGTGTGTGTGTGTGTGTCTGTGTGTGTGTCTGTGTGTGTGTCTGTGTGTGTTTCTGTGTGTGTGTTTCTGTGTGTGTGTGTGTGTGTATGTATCTGTGTGTGTGTTTCTGTGTGTGTGTGTGTGTGTGTGTGTGTATGTGTGTGTGTGTGTGTTTCTGTGTGTGTGTTCGTGTTTGTGTGGGTGTGTGTGTATGAGTGTGTGTGTATAAGTGTGTGTGTGTGTGTGTGTGTGTGTGTGTGTGTGTGTGTGTGTGTGTGTGCGTGTATGTGTGTGTGTGTGTGTGTGGGGGGGTCACATACAGAAGGAAAACACAGACACGTACACCCACACACACTTATGGTCTTGGTCCTGATTGGCTGCAGGTGATTCCTTGTTGTGTGAGTCTGGGTCGGCTCAGTGGCTCCTGATCCGTTCCTGGTTGTTCTACAGTCCTGTATGACGACACAAAGATCTGTCTTCGTCTTCAGATTGGCCTTCAGGCTTTAGAGGACACGCCCCCAAGACGTCTCCTCCTCCGTAGCGTCACAGCGTTCACCGTCAACGTGGCGTTGCGACACGCTGTGAGGTGCTCCTGAGGTCGCTCTTAAACCCCTCCACATCCACCACACGCTTCCTGCCTTCCTTCGGAGCGTTGTGATTGGCTGCGCACGTACGCAGAAACTAACGCTCCGCTAAATATGCGCGTCAATGCGCGGACGCGTTGCTGCATTAAACAGCAGGTGTATCGCGGGGCCTTACCCAAACATGGACACGGACGCCGTGGTGTTTACCAAGGTGAGCTTCCTCCTAGCTGATCAGCTTGGACTACTTTGTTTTTGTTGATTCCATTAGCCCGGTCGACTAATCCGGTTTGGGTTCGCTACAGGGTTCTGTGTTGAATAAATGTCAGAAGTGAAGTAAAGTTGCCCCTGCGCTCTGTGCTTGGGTCAGTTAAGGTAAGGTTTTTTCAGGTAAGGATTCGGGCGCGGCAATCTGATCCTACATCAGTTGAATGTTAATGTCCTGTTTTTTTCTGTGTCTCGTCTTTAATAGAGTGATACAGGTCCAGCAGTAGCCATTAGTGATTTAGATGTCTTGATCTAAACAAGTTGAGGGCCGGGCAGCAGGAAGTAGCAGGAAACAGAGGACATGAGAAATGGATCACTTCCTGCTCCGGAGCCTAGCTAACCCACCGGGATATATCACCAACGTTTGGGGTCATCAACTATTTGGGAGGTCATTCCAATCGTACTGAGGTAAAAAGTATATGACAGGCGATATCCTTGGAAAGTACTGTAGCTACGGACCCAGGGAAGTTGTATTGAAAAGCAGATTACGCAATCAACCATCTGTTTGTGTGTACAGTACATTTATGCGGCTTTGTCATATACAACACATACAGTGGTTTTAACACAGCAGTGATGAGGACACACACACACAGGAGTGTCCACTGATTAAATTCTCCTCAGCTCTTAACCCATCCCGTCGTCCTTCCTCCGAGGGCAGCCCGGAGCAGATAGTAGGCAGCCTTCCTCCGAGGGCAGCCCGGAGCAGATAGAAGGCAGCGTGCATGCTGGGACGCCCGGGGACCGACTGAGTCCGAGCTCCTGTCCGTCGTTATGCATTTCATATTGGGTCCTTTGGGAGGAAACCCTCGCGAACACGGGCAGAACATGCAAACTCCTTCTTGAGAAGGACTTCTCCTCGCTGTGAGGCGCCAGGCCAAGGTACTGCTAGATAAAGATTTTGAGGCTCAGCGGAAACACGTCGGAAGCTGGGATCGAACCGGGGACCTCGCAATCCCCAGCCGGCCGCTCTACCAACTGAGCTACGTGCCGCCCCTTACCAGCTACGTGAAAACTAAATACAACACCCGTTTGGCTCATTCATTATAAATGTGTAATAAGACAAGCAGACCGCGGGGGAAAGATAGAGACGGTCACAACCAGTCACCGTCATCCGACTGACACCGTCCGCCGGGAGAGCACCGGTCAGAGATTGGATGTAACGGAAGAGAACTATTATTGTAATCTGCTCAATTATTCATCTGCGGATGAACCGAATACGCAGCGCGGAGAAAATCCCGGTTGATAACACACAGCTGTAGTAATAATAGTAGAACGTCAAATTTAAAGGGAAAGTCCACCGGTTTTCAAAATTACCTTTTTTGATTCTACTTTGAAAGCAGTCTATAAACAGAAGGGGTGGGGGGGGGGGGGGGCTGCATCGTGCTCTCAATAGACGACACTAATAAGATTTTGGTGGACTATTCCTTAAAATGTGGAATTATGGAAGGCTTTGGGCTGTGAATAATGGCGTTTTCTTCAACTCTGAAAGCCACTGTGTGAATGGTCGCCGGTGGTCTGTCTGTCTGTCTGTCTGTCTGTCTGTCTGTCTGTCTGTCTGGCGAAGCTGCTCTCACATGCAGAGCCCTTGCTCTCGC
>NW_028176129.1:0-2500 GCF_949987555.1 Borostomias antarcticus
GGTGACAATGGCGACCCTGAGTGTGCTAATTGTCAGCGATAGACGTTGCTCTGAAGCCTATTGAACGCTGCAGAGCAGATGCAGGCTAGGGTGGGAGGGAGGGAAGAGGGAGGGGCAGGGGCCCAGGACCCCCCCCCCCCCCCCCTCCCTCCCCCCTCTCTCCCTTCTCTACACCGCAGACAACAAATGTGCTGCCCCCTCTAGTCGCCAGCATTGTTAGGTTCGTCCATTTCTAGGTAAACAAGCGTCCCCTTAGCCGCGTGCTGATGTGGTGCAGGTGCTGCGCTAACGGCATTAGCATTGAATGGGGATTAGCATGTTTTGCAAATTAACGCCGCTGTTATTAGAAAACAGAACGAGAGCTCGGGGACAAAAGGTTCCTGCTGGAGTCAGACGAAACTGAGAGCGATATTTCAGAGGCGTTTCCTTTTTAGCTCGTACCGCTATAAAGCCATATAACTTTACAACCCGTCCAAATCACTCAAGATTAATGGGAAGTCAGGACACTGAGGATAATTACTGTACAGACGTGAGCTGTCCTTGACTGTACGCTGCTCCAAAAGAATAAAAACGATTTAAAAAACGAAGAATACATTCACGCGGAGAGTGATCTCGACCTTGTTTTATGTGTGTGTTTCGGTTCTTCCAGGGGAACCTGCCCAAGTACTCCCATAACTCCCTGGTGGTCCAGGCCATGAAGACCAACGTGACGGACCCCGACATGCACGTGCTCTTCTTCGACGTGGAGGCGGTGATCATCCAGCTGCTGACCGAGGAGGCCCAGAGGCCCAACCCCATCCTGGTCTCCCCCGAGACCCTGCAGAAGAGCCAGGGGGCCTCGGACAAGGGGGGCTCCTTCCTGGCCAACAAGATCTTCAAGCAGGTGACCGACAGTCAGGGCCGCCTTGTGTGTTGTCTGAGCTTTCTCTCTCTCTCTCTGTCTCACTCTCTGTCTCTCTCTCTCTCTGTCTCACTCTCTGTCTCACTCTCTGTCTCACTCTCTGTCTCTCTCTCTGTCTCACTCTCTGTCTCTCTCTGTCTCTGTCTCTCTCTCTCTCTCTCTGTCTCTCTCTCTGTCTCTCTCTGTCTCTCTCTCTCTCTCTCTCTCTCTCCCCACGTGCCTGTTCTCTAACGCCC
Source organism: Borostomias antarcticus (assembly GCF_949987555.1). Classification (NCBI taxonomy): domain Eukaryota; kingdom Metazoa; phylum Chordata; class Actinopteri; order Stomiiformes; family Stomiidae; genus Borostomias; species Borostomias antarcticus. The sequence goes on from NW_028176129.1 coordinate 1,138, forward strand.
CCCCCTCCCTCCCTCCCTCCCTCCCTCCCTCCCTCCCTCCCTCCCTCCAGGTGAAGGAGACCATGAAGGAGACCATCAAGGAGCACCTGCTGGATGAGGAGGAGGAGGAGGAGGAGGAGCAGCGGCGTCGCGAGGAGAAGTCCAAGTCCCTCAGCCTGCTGGAGTACAACCTGACCATGGACACGGCCAAGCTCTTCATGTCCTGCCTGCACGCCTGGGGCCTCAACGGGCCCCTGGACGAGGTGTGCCTGGGCCGTCTGGGCATGCTGAGGCCCCACTGCCCCATCTCCTTCGGCCTGATCTCGCGCGGGGGACACATGTCCCTCATGCTGCCCACCTTCAAGGAGTCCCTGCTGCGACAGATGGCCCAGGCCGCCGGCAGGAAGCTGTCACTGTCCGAGATCGTGGGCAAGGGAACGTACGGCGTGTCGCGCGCCGTCACCACCCAGCACCTGCTGTCCGTCATCTCGCTGGCCAACACGCTCATGGGGATGACCAACGCCACGTTCGTGGGAGAGCACATGAAGAAGGCGCCCGTACGGTGAGTTGGCATTTCCAGGATCTGGCGTGGCATGCTGGGAATGGCTGGGAATTCTGGGAAGGGCTGTGCTAACATGGCATTTGTATCGCCATTACCCAGAATTACTTACTGCTGCTTAAATCAAATCAAACTTTCGGATTTCATACAAGGCAACACAATGCGCTTTACAGAGAGCAATGGGAGGGGTGGGTATAGGTCCCACCCTTACATATTATTCCAGAGGAAGCAAAAAAACAGTTTCACCCGGGGGCCAGAAAAGTGAGCTGTAAAAATTCTTCCCTGACCACTCTCAACCAGACGATCGAGCAAGTTCCTGGAGTATGTATGTCTATTGATTACTGAAAATCTGAAGCTTCATCTACCCGTGAGCTGAATCTAACTCTACGCTAGGATTCTGTTTTGTAGCTTTTTTTATACTGCACAAATATTTATAATATGGTTTGATTAGTGTCAACCTCAGTCACAAAAACGCCCAATGTCCATCTCTGGTTTTATTGAGACACGCACACTCACACGGACACACACACACAGACACACACACAGACAGACAGACAGACTGACAGACAGAGACACACACACAGACCCCGTGAGTGCCGCTAAGGTGGAAAAGCGCTATATATAAAGCGCTGGAATATGTAGAGGTGGGTCGTATGCCCACCTCCCTCGTTCTCTGTAAAGCGCATTGTGTTTCCTCTGGGTATGAAATGCACTATACAAATAAAGCTTTGATTGATTGATTGATATAAGTGTAGTCCATTTACCATTTACCCCCCCCCCAACACACACACAAACACAAACTTCGACTAGACTTCCTCATGAACT
>NW_028176128.1:0-7500 GCF_949987555.1 Borostomias antarcticus
AAGTACAATAGCCTACACGTAGCACAATTACCAATTGAATATACCTTGCTGAACTAAACTGACTGTTGCTTCTCAGTCAAATGGTTGTACTCTCCAAAACATGTAAGCATCTTTTCATTGTGTGAGTCATCACATGCAAAACAGTCCATTCAATTGTCACAATTGAACATAATACCATGAATATCATCACATTACATTATATGAATCTCTTGTAGAACATTTGCTAAATTGATTACAGTAATTGACTGCCAGGTGAAACTAGAACTTGACTAATGAAGGGTGAGTGTCACACATTCTCATTTCATTCTCAGATGACCAATCAAACACTATGTTTAGTTACCTGACAGGTACTATCCATGAGTATGATTTTTACCAAACATATATTAAGAGCATATCAGAGAGAATAAGAGAGAATCAGTACAATTAGAATCAGAATCTGAACATGGAGGCACCTGGCCAGGTAAATGAACAAGGACAACTGGCTGCTCAAGGAAGAGCAAGAAGAGGAAGAGGAGTAGGGGGGAGTGGTGGTGGAGTAGGGGGGAAGAGGAGGAGGAGTAGGGGGGCGTGGTGGAGGAGTAGTGGGAAGAGGAGGAGGGGGGCGTGGTGGTGGAGTAGGGGGAGGAGGAAGAGGAGTAGGGGGGCGTGGCGGAGGAGTAGGGGGAGGAGGAGGAGGAGTAGGAGGAGTAGGGGGGCGTGGTGGAGGAGTAGGGGGAGGAGGAGTAGGGGGGCTTGGTGGAGGAGTAGGGGGAGGAGGAGTAGGGGGGCGTGGTGGAGGAGTAGGGGGAGGAGGAGGAGTAGGGGGGCGTGGTGGTGGAGTAGGGGGAGGAGGAGGAGTAGGGGGGCATGGTGGAGGAGTAGGGGGAGGAGGAGGAGTAGGGGGGCGTGGTGGAGGGGTAGGGGGAGGAGGATTAGGGGGGCGTGGTGGAGAAGTAGGGGGAGGAGGAGGAGTAGGGGGGCGTGGTGGTGGAGTAGGGGGAGGAGGAGGAGGAGTAGGGGGGCATGGTGGAGGAGTAGGGGGAGGAGGAGGAGTAGGGGGGCGTGGTGGTGGAGTAGGGGGAGGAGGAGTAGGGGGGCGTGGTGGTGGAGTAGGGGGAGGAGGAGGAGTAGGGGGGCGTGGTGGAGGAGTAGGGGGAGGAGGAGGAGTAGGGGGGCGTGGTGGTGGAGTAGGGGGAGGAGGAGGAGTAGGGGGGCGTGGTTGTGGAGTAGGGGGAGGAGGAGGAGGAGTAGGGGGGCGTGGTGGTGGAGTAGGGGGAGGAGGAGGAGGAGTAGGGGGGCGTGGTGGAGGAGTAGGGGGAGGAGGAGGAGGAGTAGGGGGGCGTGGTGGAGGAGTAGGGGGAGGAGGAGGAGGAGTAGGGGGGCGTGGTGGTGGAGTAGGGGGAGGAGGAGGAGGAGTAGGGGGGCGTGGTGGAGGAGTAGGGGGAGGAGGAGGAGGAGTAGGTGGGCGTGGTGGTGGAGTAGGGGGAGGAGGAAGAGGAGTAGGTGGGCGTGGTGGAGGAGTAGGGGGAAGAGGAGGAGGAGTAGGGGGGCGTGGTAGTGGAGTAGGGGGAAGAGGAGGAGGAGTAGGGGGGTGTGGTGGAGGAGTAGTGGGAGGAGGAGTAGGGGGGCGTAGTGGAGGAGTAGGGGGAGGAGGAAGAGGAGTAGGGGGGCGTGGTGGTGGAGTAGGGGGAGGAGGAAGAGGAGTAGGGGGGCGTGGTGGAGGAGTAGGGGGAGGAGGAGTAGGGGGGCGTGGTGGTGGAGTAGGGGGAGGAGGAGGAGGAGTAGGTGGGCGTGGTGGAGGAGTAGGGGGAGGAGGAGAAGTAGGGGGGCGTGGTGGTGGAGTAGGGGGAGGAGGAGGAGGAGTAGGGGGGCGTGGTGGAGGAGTAGGGGGAAGAGGAGGAGTAGAGGTGCGTGGTGGAGGAGTAGGGGGAGGAGGAGGATGAGTAGGGGGGCGTGGTGGAGGAGTAGGGGGAGGAGGAGGAGTAGGGGGGCGTGGTGGAGGAGTAGGGGGAAGAGGAGGAGTAGAGGTGCGTGGTGGAGGAGTAGGGGGAGGAGGAGGATGAGTAGGGGGGCGTGGTGGAGGAGTAGGGGGAGGAGGAGGAGTAGGGGGGCGTAGTGGAGGAGTAGGGGGAGGAGGAGGAGTAGGGGGGCGTGGTGGTGGAGTAGGGGGAGGAGGAGGAGGAGTAGGGGGGCGTGGTTGTGGAGTAGGGGGAGGAGGAGGAGGAGTAGGGGGGCGTGGTGGTGGAGTAGGGGGAGGAGGAGGAGGAGTAGGGGGGCGTGGTGGAGGAGTAGGGGGAGGAGGAGGAGGAGGAGGAGGAGTAGGGGGGCGTGGTGGAGGAGTAGGGGGAGGTGGAGGAGGAGTAGGTGGGCGTGGTGGTGGAGTAGGGGGAGGAGGAGTAGGGGGGCGTGGTGGAGGAGTAGGGGGAGGAGGAAGAGGAGTAGGGGGGCGTGGTGGAGGAGTAGGGGGAGGTGGAGGAGGAGTAGGTGGGCGTGGTGGTGGAGTAGGGGGAAGAGGAGGAGGAGTAGGGGGGCGTGGTGGAGGAGTAGGGGGAGGAGGAGGAGGAGTAGGGGGGCGTGGTGGAGGAGTAGGGGGAGGAGGAGGAGGAGGAGGAGGAGTAGGGGGGCGTGGTGGAGGAGTAGGGGGAGGTGGAGGAGGAGTAGGTGGGCGTGGTGGTGGAGTAGGGGGAGGAGGAGTAGGGGGGCGTGGTGGAGGAGTAGGGGGAGGAGGAAGAGGAGTAGGGGGGCGTGGTGGAGGAGTAGGGGGAGGAGGAGGAGGAGTAGGGGGGCGTGGTGGAGGAGTAGGGGGAGGAGGAGTAGGGGTGCGTGGTGGAGGAGTAGGGGGAGGAGGAGGAGGAGTAGGGGGGCGTGGTGGTGGAGTAGGGGGAGGAGGAGGAGTAGGTGGGCGTGGTGGAGGAGTAGGGGGAGGAGGAGTAGGGGGGCGTGGTGGAGGAGTAGGGGGAGGAGGAGGAGTAGGGGGGCGTGGTGGTGGAGTAGGGGGAGGAGGATGAGGAGTCGGGGGGCGTGGTGGAGGAGTAGGGGGAAGAGGAGGAGGAGTAGGGGGGCGTGGTGGAGGAGTAGGGGGAGGAGGAGGAGGAGTAGGGGGGCGTGGTGGAGGAGTAGGGGGAGGAGGAGAAGTAGGGGGGCGTGGTGGTGGAGTAGGGGGAGGAGGAGGAGTAGGGGGGCGTGGTGGTGGAGTAGGGGGAGGAGGAGGAGTAGGGGGGCGTGGTGGTGGAGTAGGGGGAGGAGGATGAGGAGTAGGGGGGCGTGGTGGAGGAGTAGGGGGAGGAGGAGTAGGGGGGCGTGGTGGTGGAGTAGGGGGAGGAGGAGGAGGAGTAGGGGGGCGTGGTGGTGGAGTAGGGGGAGGAGGAGAAGTAGGGGGGCGTGGTGGAGGAGTAGGGGGAGAAGGAGGAGGAGTAGGGGGGCGTGGTGGAGGAGTAGGGGGAGGAGGAGTAGGGGGGCGTGGTGGTGGAGTAGGGGGAGGAGGAGGAGGAGTAGGGGGGCGTGGTGGTGGAGTAGGGGGAGGAGGAGAAGTAGGGGGGCGTGGTGGAGGAGTAGGGGGAGAAGGAGGAGGAGTAGGGGGGCATGGTGGAGGAGTAGGGGGAAGAGGAGGAGGAGTAGGGGGAGAAGGAGTAGGGGGGCGTGGTGGTGGAGTAGGGGGAGGAGGAGGAGTAGGGGGAGGAGGAGGAGGAGTAGAGGGGCGTGGTGGAGGAGTAGGGGGAGGAGGAGGAGGAGTAGAGGGGCGTGGTGGAGGAGTAGGGGGAGGAGGAGGAGGAGTAGGGGGGCGTGGTGGAGGAGTAGGGGGAGGAGGAGGAGTAGGGGGGCGTGGTGGAGGAGTAGGGGGAGGAGGAGTAGGTGGGCGTGGTGGAGGAGTAGGGTGAAGAGGAAGAGGAGTAGGGGGATGTGGTGGAGGAGTAGGGGGAGGAGGAGAAGTAGGGGGAGAAGGAGTAGGGGGGCGTGGTGGTGGAGTAGGGGGAGGAGGAGGAGGAGTAGGGGGAAGAGGAGTAGGGGGGCGTGGTGGTGGAGTAGGGGGAGGAGGAGTAGGGGGGCATGGTGGTGGAGTAGGGGGAGGAGGAGTAGGGGGGCGTGGTGGTGGAGTAGGGGGAGGAGGAGGAGGAGAAGGGGGGCGTGGTGGTGGAGTAGGGGGAGAAGGAGTAGGGGGGCGTGGTGGAGGAGTAGGGGGAGGAGGAGTAGGGGGGGCGTGGTGGTGGAGTAGGGGGAGGAGGAGGAGGAGAAGGGGGGCGTGGTGGTGGAGTAGGGGGAGAAGGAGTAGGGGGGCGTGGTGGTGGAGTAGGGGGAGGAGGAGTAGGGGGGCGTGGTGGTGGAGTAGGGGGAGGAGGAGGAGGAGAAGGGGGGCGTGGTGGTGGAGTAGGGGGAGAAGGAGTAGGAGGGCGTGGTGGAGGAGTAGGGGGAGGAGGAGTAGGGGGGCGTGGTGGTGGAGTAGGGGGAGGAGGAGGAGGAGTAGGGGGGCGTGGTGGAGGAGTAGGGGGAGGAGGAGGAGGAGTAGGGGGGCGTGGTGGTGGAGTAGGGGGAAGAGGAGGAGGAGTAGGGGGGCATGGTGGAGGAGTAGGGGGAGGAGGAGTAGGGGGGCGTGGTGGTGGAGTAGGGGGAGGAGGAGGAGGAGTAGGGGGGCGTGGTGGTGGAGTAGGGGGAGGAGGAGGAGGAGTAGGGGGGCGTGGTGGTGGAGTAGGGGGAGGAGGAGTAGGGGGGCGTGGTGGTGGAGTAGGGGGAGGAGGAAGAGGAGTAGATTACATTACATTCCCCCCACTGTTTCACCTTCCTCTTTGTTTTTGTGGCAACAGTTATTTCCCCTATTATTATTAATTATTAATTATTATTATTATTATAACGGCCTGCTGGCCAAACTCTCCCCTGGTTTCCGTCTGTACAGATAGTTCCATGCATGTTCTGTGCCTTGTGTGATGCATGTTGTTGGATAGTGGTGATGCCAACGAGGAGACATATCATATTGTATCATATCATTCCTATCATATAACACTTTTTCTTCTGTTGTTAATTTATCACCTTATGTTATTGTATTTGTATTGTATTATTTTGTATATTATTGTATATTGTTTTGTAGGCTATATTGGGCGGCTGTATCTCAGGAGGTAGGGCAGGTCATCATCCAATGATCAGGTCGGGGGTTCTAATCCCTGCTCTTCCTGTCCACATGTACAAGTGTCCTTGGGCAAGACACTGAACCCCAAATTACTTCCAATGAGCAGGCTAGTGCCTTGTGTGGCAGCTTGCCGCCATTGTGAATTTGCGTGTGAATGGATAAATGAGAGGCCATTGCAAAGCACTTTTGGATAAAAGCATTTACGATCCATTATATTGTATTTGTATTGTACTCTAGCCTATGTGTCACATAGGCTTAAATAACTAAAAGCATAAATATATATATATAGATAGACAGACAGATAGACATATAGATAGATAGATAGATAGATAGATAGATAGATAGATAGATAGATAGATAGATAGATAGATAGATAGATACTGTAGACAGACAGACAGACAGACAGACAGACAGACAGACAGACAGACAGACAGACAGACAGACAGACAGACAGACAGACAGACAGATAGATAGACAGACAATAGACAACAGACAATTTACAACAATAATACAATTAGATAGAGTAGATAGATACACTAAAGGATAGATAGATAGATAGATAGATAAATAGATAGATAGATAGATAGATAGATAGATAGATAGATAGATAGATAGATAGATAGATAGATAGATAGATAGATAGATAGATAGATAGATAGATAGATAGATAGATAGATAGACAGACTGTCTGGCAGACAGACAGACAGATAGATAGATAGATAGATAGATAGATAGATAGATAGATAGATAGATAGATAGATAGATAGATAGATAGATAGATAGATATGCCATATGAAGTGTCTGAGGAAAATGCAGATAGATGGACAGAGAGGACAGAGATTGTTCTTTCATATATCATAAATATAGCTGATATATATATATATATATATATATATATATATATATATATATATAACCATATATATATATAACCAAAAGATGATGCAGAATTCATGTCTTTCACTGCTTGCTTGCTTTTTCAAACAAGCTTTCTGTCCTTTCCGTCAGTGTGGTGAGCCTGCATCTGTCCTGTCTACAGCAGCTCCCGCTGGATTCCTGTAATCACACACCTGTGAGTCCCTGCGCAGTGTGTTCCGCAAACGTGTGTGTGTGTGTGTGTGTGTGTGTGTGTGTGTGTGTGTGTGCGTGTGTGTGTGCCAGCGTGCGCCCGGAGGAGCTGCGTACTGCGGAGCAGCACAAAATGAACCGAGCCGTCCAACAGAGCCGGACATCTGAGCGCGCTCAAACGACCACGGGACGCCGTGCACACGCTCACGTCTATTATTATTGTATATTGTTTTGTAGGCTATATTGGGCGGCTGTATCTCAGGAGGTAGGGCAGGTCATCATCCAATGATCAGGTCGGGGGTTCTAATCCCTGCTCTTCCTGTCCACATGTAGAAGTGTCCTTGGGCAAGACACTGAACCCCAAATTACTTCCAATGAGCAGGCTAGTGCCTTGTGTGGCACCTTGCTGCCATTGTGAATTTGTGTGTGAATGGATAAATGAGAGGCCATTGCAAAGCACTTTTGGATAAAAGCGTTATAAGTGCAATCCAGTTACCATTTACAATCCATTATATTGTATTTGTATTGTACTCTAGCCTATGTGTCACTTACAATTGTATGTTACTGTATTTTGCTCTGGCCTGATTTGTCCTAGCAATATTAATGCACAATCAGACCAAAGCAAATTCCTTGTATGTGAAAGCCTACTTGGCAATAAACCTGTTTCTGACTCTGATTCTAAAGGCTTCTGATTCATGTTCCTCTAATCCCCTTGGAAAAAATGGGCCCCTGGGCCTGGATGTGTAGAGGGGGCCCCGCTCCTTACCAGACCTGTTGAATACAATGTCCCCTGGCTAGTGTGACATACAGCATGGGTTGTGTGTTATTATATAATGTTGTGTGTGTGATATAGGTATAATTATGTGTTATATACAGTATGTGTTGTGTGTGATATAGGTATAGTTGTGTGTTATATACAGTATGTGTTGTCAATCAATCAATCAATCAATCAAAGCTTTATTTGTATAGCGCATTTCATACCCAGAGGCAACACAATGCGCTTTACAGAGAACAAGGGAGGTGGGCAGACGACCCACCCCTACATATTCCAGAGGGAAGCAAAAAAACAGTAATCACCCGGGGGTCAGATAAGTGAGCTGTAAAAATTCTTCCCTGACCCCTCTCAACAAGGCGATCGAGCAAGCTCCTGGAGTATGTTTGTCTACCGGCTAAGAACATGTATAAAGCAATACATTACATTAAATTACATTTCAGAGTAAGAGAGGCTCAAAAAGCATCATAGGAGAGACATGGCAAATACTGGTGTGTGTTTGCTATGGCCCAGGCCTAAAGCCGGAAGTGGGCTGTTGTATGTCTGTGTGTACGTGTGTGTG
>NW_028176128.1:12500-15034 GCF_949987555.1 Borostomias antarcticus
CTCTCTCTCTCTCTCTCTCTCTTTCTCTCTTTCTCTTCTTCTCTCTCTCTCTCTCTCTCTCTCTCTCTCTCTCTCTCTGTCTCTCTCTCAGGTTTGTACTTAACATTTCCAGGACCTGTGAGGTCTCAGCTGGTTCCATACAGGACTCTGCTACTATTGGCTGACCCCTGGTTCCATACAGGACTCTGCTCCTATTGGCTGACCCCTGGTTCCATACAGGACTCTGCTCCTATTGGCTGACCCCTGGAGGCTTATTCTGAGCGCTGGCGAACACTGAAATGAGGTCACACTGGTCACAGCACCTGAACAAAGATAGCTGAGACTGATAACACACACACACACACACACATACACACACACACAAACAGTACTTGTACACACACATACTGTGCAGTACACACACACACACACACACACACACACACACACACACACACACACACACACACACACACACACACACACACAGAAACACCCTCAAAGGGACTGAATTGCTGTCCTTCCCATTTGTCTAGGCAAGCGATGGAATCCCAGTTTAATATCCACATGCATGAATAAACCCACACATCACCCCTCCACACACACACACACACACACACACACACACACACACACACACACACACATAGATACACCCCCCCACCCCCACACAGATACACCCCCCCACCCACACAGATACACCCCCCCACCCCCACACACACCCACACAGATACACCCCCCCACCCCCACACACACACACAGATAAACCCCCCCACCCCCACACACACACACAGATACACCCCCCACCCCCACACACACACACAGATACACCCCCCCACCCCCACACAGATACACCCCCCCACCCCCACATACACCCCCCCACCCCCACACACACACACAGATACACCCCCCACCCCCACACAGATACACCCCCCCACCCCCACACACAGATACACTCCCCCACCCACACAGATACACCCCCCACCCCCACACACACCCCCCCACCCCCACACACACACACACCCCCCCACCCCCACACACAGATACACCCCCCCACCCCCACACACACACACACCCCCCCACCCCCACACACAGATACACCCCACCCCCACACACACATACACCCCCCCACCCCCCCACAGATACACCCCCCACCCCCACACACAGATACACCCCCCCACCCCCACCCACACACACATACACCCCCCCACCCACACAGATACACCCCCCACCCACACACACAGATACACCCCCCACCCCCACACACACATACACCCCCCCACCCCCACACACAGATACACCCCCCCCACCCCCACACAGATACACCCCCCCACCCCCACACACAGATACACCCCCCCCACCCCCACACAGATACACCCCCCCACCCCCACACACAGATACACCCCCCCACCCACACACAGATACACCCCCCCACCCCCACACAGATACACCCCCCCACCCCCACACACAGATACACCCCCCCACCCACACAGATACACCCCCCCACCCCCACACACACATACACCCCCCACCCCCACACACACACATACACCCCCCACCCCCACACACACACATACACCCCCCACCCCCACACACACATACACCCCCCCCACACACACATACACCCCCCACCCCCACACACACAGATACACCCCCCCACCCCCACACAGATACACCCCCCCACCCCCACACAGATACACCCCCCCCACCCCCCCACACAGATACACCCCCCCACCCCCACACAGATACACCCCCCCACCCACACACACACAGATACACCCCCACCCCCCCACACAGATACACCCCCCACCCCCACACAGATACACCCCCCCCACCCCCCACACAGATACACCCCCCCCACACACAGATACACCCCCCCACCCCCCACACAGATACACCCCCCCACCCCCCCACAGATACACCCCCCCACCCCCACACACACATACACCCCCCCACCCCCACACACATATACACCCCCCCACCCCCCCACAGGTACACCCCCCCACCCCCACACACACACCCCCCCCACACACAGATACACCCCCCACCCCCACACACATATACACCCCCCCCACACAGATACACCCCCCCCACCCCCACACACAGATACACCCCCCACCCCCACACAGATACCTCACCCTTCCAACCTCCCAACACAGATACCTCACACCCCCACCCACCACACACATAGATACCTCACCCCTCCTCCTACATAGATACCTCACCCCTCCACCTACATAGATACCTCACCCCTCCACCCACCACACACATAGATACCTCACCCCTCCTCCTACATAGATACCTCACCCCTCCACCCACCACACACATAGATACCTCACCCCTCCTCCTACATAGATACCTCACCCCTCCTCCTACATAGATACCTCACCCCCCAACACAGATACCTCACCCCTCCTCCTACATAGATACCTCACCCCCTCCACCCACCACACACATAGATACCTCACCCCTCCTCCTACACAGATACCTCCCCCCCCACACAGATAAAACACTACTCCAGCACACACAGTCAGTAATTGGAGATTTAGTAATTA
>NW_028176127.1:5000-7500 GCF_949987555.1 Borostomias antarcticus
CAACCACCCTTCCCATAGGAGTGCCCAGCCGCGCAGTGAGGTGCTCTCCCGATGTGGCGTCTGCCTTGCTTATCTAGCCTCTCCCATCAATCAGTCCCAGCTGAGTTCATTACGTAAATTGGGTCAAGCTCTGCTGTGTGTGCGTCACTAATTGTCAAGTCCACAGCTCATTCACATCACAATATCATACCAGCCAATAGTATTACAGCGTTGGTACTGCGCACTGGGTTGTCAGGTACTATTCTAGCTTCACCACTGTGAGATTAGCAGTAGCCAGCTAACGTTATACTTCCATGAATTAGCAGCATTATAGATGCTGGTTAGCATCAAGTGTGTGTGCGACTATAAAACGGCAGCTTTTCCGTCCACTTCCGCTCACTCTTTTCAGCTAAACGTTTGGTAAAATGGCCGAGTTTCGTCGTCCTGCTTCTCCGCCTGAGCCCCGGTGAACCGTGCGATACGAATCTAAAAAGCTCAGTGGCCGAAGAAGGAGCAAAAATCTGATAAATATCGGGCCAGTATTTGCTCGTTGGACAGAGTTTATGGAGTTTCATGGGATAAAGTCGCATGGTGACATGGCTACTTTTCTACTAGACCGGTAAGATAGCTAACTAGCTATTGTTATCTTTCTTGGAATCTCCATAGCCAGACCTAACGTTATCTCCACACTACAGCATCTAACGTAACTTATTACATGGCACTCTGAAATACTTGATTGTGATTACTGATTAGTGTAACGTTATGTTCCTCTTGGAGTGAAGATCTTATCACAGTATGACTGAAACACTGCATTCTCTGGCATTTTGGCAACCAATACGTTGTGTTGTTGCAGTTCTTATCTTTAGACACTAGATGGGGGAAATAATCCACACACAACATATTATACCTTTAAGTAGAGTAGTGGTCAGAGCATCGGACTCCCACGCAGGACATTTTCAGAGATTACCGTCTATGCTGAGCCAAACTCCTCTAGTCTATATGCAGCTAAACAAACGCTGCTGTTTACGTTTCATACATCCGGTGGACTTCAGTTTCCCCCTTAATGATACAGACTACTACCACCTGGTGGTGTGAAGCTATTTCATCCAACACAAGCGCAAGATTCCACTTGGCTACTGGCACAAACGGGAAACCTGTGTACCCCTACCTCTCCTAAGCCACTGTGTCTTGGTCTACTTACTTTACCACCTGAAGGGAAGTGCATACAGCAGGTAATGACTTTTGTCCAGAAACAGAAGTTGAACCAATTGCAGCAAAATAGCTAACTTTACAGGCATCATCAGTGTAACTGCTTTAGCCACTGACCACTACTACTAATGTTATGGAAGCTGCTGCTAGTTGTTGTGAGCTCATGAGCTAACTGGCTATCCTCCTTTTATTGTGCTGGATTAGAATTGGAAGCATTGGAACTGATGTGTCCAGGCGACAAGACCTATCTTAATTTATCAGCCATTATTTCATGTCATTTCAATTCACAGCTATTTCGGTGGCATGACTAGCTTCCGTCCTACCAGTCCTGAACAGAAACAAGCCAGCCACACACATAAGCCAGGCTGGACCTGGCCTGGTTTCACACAGAAGACCGTGAAACAGTGACTGGATGATAGAGAGAAAATAGAGAGAGAGGGCAGAGAGAGAGAGAGGGGCAGAGAGAGAGAGAGAGGGGCAGAGAGAGAGAGAGGCACAGAGAGAGAGAGGGGCAGAGAGAGAGAGAAGGGCAGAGAGAGAGGGGGGGGCAGAGAGAGGGGGGCAGAGAGAGAGAGGGAGGCAGAGAGAGGGGCAGAGAGAGAGGGGCAGAGAGAGAGAGCCACAGAGAGAGAGAGAGAGAGAGAGAGAGAGAGAGAGAGAGAGGGCAGAGAGAAAGAGAGCCACATAGAGAGAGAGAGAGAGAGAGAGAGGGCAGAGAGAAAGAGAGCCACAGAGAGAGAGAGAGGGCAGAGAGAGAGAAGGCATAGAGAGGGCAGAGAGAGAGAGAGCCACAGAGAGAGAGAGAGAGAGAGAGAGAGAGAGAGGGCAGAGAGAGAAGGCATAGAGAGGGAGAGGGAGGGGCAGAGGGAGGGAATAAGAGAGAATAAAATTCTGTCCAATTACAGCAGCAGCTGAGGCATGAAGCTGAGAGGGTTGGGAAGGAGGGAGAAGCTTTCTCTCTCTCCCAACAAGACAGAGAGAGAGAGGGGAGAGAGGGGGGAGAGAGAGAGAGGGGGAGAGAGAGAGGGAGAGAGAGAGAGAGGGGGGACAGAGAGAGAGGGAGAGAGGTAGAGAGAGGGAGAGAGAGAGAGGGAGAGAGAGAGAGGGAAAGAGAGAGAGGGAGAGAGAGAGAGGGAGAGAGAGAGAGGGAGCTGAAGGCTACAGAGAGAGAGGGGGGGGGCGTGCAGCTCTGAGGACCCGTAGCCAACGTTACAGTGCTGCATTCAAATAGATGTTTTTTTTTGTCTGAGACAGAAGTGCGCAGTGTTTTTGGTGTGTGTGTGTGTGTGTGTGTGTACTCTCACAGCAGGGT
>NW_028176126.1:0-2500 GCF_949987555.1 Borostomias antarcticus
TTGTTCTTTGTCCCCTCGTCTTCTATAGTGCGCTACTATGCTAAAAGTAATGCTACTATGCTAATAGTAATGCTACTATGCTAATAGTCATGCTACTATGCTAATAGTCATGCTACTATGCTAATAGTCATGCTACTATGCTAATAGTCATGCTACTATGCTAATAGTCATGCTAATATACTAATAGTCATGCTACTATGCTAATAGTCATGCTAATATGCTACTCATTCATTTGCTTTTCCAAACGGGACCCTGCTTGAGTAGCTTTCATAAAAAGCTGCAAATTGCACCAAGGGCTGGTATCTGTATGGTCTCTCTCAGTGAATCAGGCTGGGTTCTGTATGGTCTCTCTGAGTGAATCAGGCTGGGTTCTGGATGGTCTCTCTGAGTGAATCAGGCTGGGTTCTGTATGGTCTCTCTGAGTGAACCAGGCTGGGTTCTGGATGGTCTCTCTCAGTGAATCAGGCTGGGTTCTGGATGGTCTCTCTCTGAGTGAATCAGGCTGGGTTCTGTATGGTCTCTCTGAGTGAACCGGGCTGGGTTCTGCATGGTCTCTCTAAGTGAACCGGGCTGGGTTCTGGATGGTCTCTCTGAGTGAACCAGGCTGGGTTCTGGATGGTCTCTCTGAGTGAATCAGGCTGGGTTCTGCATGGTCTCTCTGAGTGAACCAGGCTGGGTTCTGGATGGTCTCTCTGAGTGAATCAGGATGGGTTCTGTATGGTCTCTCTTAGTGAATCAGGCTGGGTTCTGGATGGTCTCTCTCAGTGAATCAGGCTGGGTTCTGTAGGTCTCTCTGAGTGAATCAGGCTGGGTTCTGGATGGTTCTGGATGGTCTCTCTGAGTGAACCAGGCTGGGTTCTGTAGGTCTCTCTGAGTGAATCAGGCTGGGTTCTGGATGGTCTCTCTGAGTGAATCAGGCTGGTATCTGTATGGTCTCTCTGAGTGAATCAGGCTGGGTTCTGTATGGTCTCTCTGAGTGAATCAGGCTGGGTTCTGCATGGTCTCTCTGAGTGAATCAGGCTGGGTTCTGGATGGTCTCTCTCAGTGAACCAGGCTGGGTTCTGTATGTCTCTCTGAGTGAACCAGGCTGGGTTCTGGATGGTCTCTCTGAGTGAATCAGGCTGGGTTCTGGATGGTCTCTCTGAGTGAACCGGGCTGGGTTCTGGATGGTCTCTCTAAGTGAATCAGGCTGGGTTCTGTATGGTCTCTCTGAGTGAACCGGGCTGGGTTCTGGATGGTCTCTCTAAGTGAATCAGGCTGGGTTCTGTTTGGTCTCTTTGCAGGAGAGACAGGTAAAGGTCTCACCATGATACCCAAACCCAGACCCGTTGCCAGGACTCAGTCTTAAGGCGGACATATGAACTGCATGGGGGGGCACAATTATTCTTAAATATTTTTGATAATCCGATGATATTGTAGGCTAGCCTACTGTATTCGTGCAGAACTGACGCATAATAATTAAGCTATAGCTTACTAAGGTTGCATACTATTGGTCTCCGATAGATTTAATGTCCCGATTAAGCCGACAATTATTCAAATGCAGTAAGTTACGATTATAACATCTAGAGCGGGAACAAAACTCACATTCACAACACAGACATTCACTAGACACAGGAACCAACCAACACTTAAAAGGTTTGGGCTTTTGAAAATGGAATAGATAGCAGGGAGGGATAATGACTAGACGGGGAAGTTGGCACTAAACAATTCAGTTCACTTTGAAATAATACCGTTATACCATCAACAGCAAAGACGACCATCTTAAAGATACATCAGTCAATCACTGGACAGCACAATGAATAACTTCAGAAGTTCAAAGCAGCTCACATCTCTGGAATTTAAAGAGCACCACGACGGATTCTGTGCTGACGCGTTATAATATCATAACATCATAATTTAAAACACAGGGATACTTTATATGCAAAGCAAAGGCACCAAAGGCACCAAACACTAAATAACAAGCACAAACAACATCAGAAAGTGCGAAGCAGGCCTCTCTCTCCACGGCGGGTGCACACACACACACAAACACACACACACACACACACACAATCTGAATTAACTATGAATGGAGCGCACCTCTCTCTCCCTCTGGGCGCTGGCTTAGTAGAGCTGAATGCGCCGTGTAGCTGTGTTGAATCTTCTCAACAAAGCGTCCGTCCATTCATCCCCGAGTAAGATCCCTTTCGAAGGCCAGTTGGATAAGATGAGCCTTGCGTTTGTGCAGCATGCTGCACCGATGCTTGGAGAAAAGGTTTTTAAGGGCCGAAAATGTATTTTCACGTTGGCGTAGATGCCCCTAGGGTTAGGGCAAAGGTATAAGCCGAGATGACATGGCCTGAAGTGCACAGCTAAATGTAGCAAGTATGTTGGCTATCGTCCATTTTCCATCTTTAGGGGGAATCGAGGTGTCTGCCATCTTCTTTACTAGAAACTCACAAGCTACAACATATTCTGATACGTCTACTTCAGTGCTCAGGAGAGGGGTTAACTTCGATGG
>NW_028176126.1:12500-14282 GCF_949987555.1 Borostomias antarcticus
TCTCGCGACACCACACAATTCACGCAAAGCGCAACCCGGAAGTAAACCGTGGATGTATTAGGTAAACAAACCGTTGTAATATTTGAACTTTATTTTAGCTGTCCCCTCGGCTCCGCTCTTAAACAGCACACGTTTCTCGTATCGTTGCTTTAGAGTCTTCCACTTGCTCCGGAGGCGTTTCCATTACTCTTTTGCGATATACTTCTATATCGAAACTTCTGAAAAACCACCTCATGAGAGCGTAAAAACGTTTTATCGAAATTTGAGAGGTTTTTCGAAATTTAGGTGTTTCCATTACCGATTTTTTATTGCGATATTTAGGTTTTGCGCGATTCTAGGTGTAATGGAAACGCGACTATTGACAAAGACCGCAAGGCCACAGCGTCGTCTGTTTGATGAAATCACCCAGCATGGAGAGCTTGAGTGTGCGGTTCCATTCTTTATATACTTTAGAAGTTTCCGGCACCTTTCCAAGACTGCGCTGTGCCTTTTCTTCTTCTCTCTTAACAAAATAATTAATAATAAAACAATTAATAATAATAATTAATAATAAAACACAGACAGGCAAGAAAACAGCAGCAGCAAGAGGTCAAGCACACATCAGACGTGTCCAACACCCTCCTCACATCAGACGTGTCCAACACCCTCCTCACAACACTGGAGAATACAATGAAGGGTCAAAGACAGAACTGGTGGCAAACACAAGCAATAAGCAACAACAAGCAAAAAAAAAACAGCAGCAGCTATAGGCATATGAGAAAACATGAGATAGGGAAACATACATACGTAGGGTTAGAGATATTAGAGGGTTAGAGATATTAGAGGGTTAGAGATATTAGAGGGTTAGAGATATTAGAAGGTTAGAGATATTAGAAGGTTAGAGATATAAGAAGTCTGGGGGACGTCTGTAAGTGTGAGAGAATGTCCTTAATGGAGTCCTTGAAAACGGACTTTGGGATAAAATCGTCCAGTTTTTGTGTTTTTTTTTTGCAAGCTATCGCCGTCTCTGGCAATCAAACAAACACACGGGATGTAAACACGAGTATCTTTGTCTCGGGGGCGTCGTGCCTGTCGAGCCCCGCGATGCGCCGGCGCTCGGCCCCGCCCAGATTTTTGTCTCTACACACCGCCTCCACGATCAACATCGGCATCCCGAGCGCCGCACGCAGGCTCGGCGGGTACGGCTGCCATAATTCACTTAGGCCGAGTGGCTCATTTCCATACAAAACCCACGTCTATGCGTAGCGTCTTTGGTGGAATTAGCATGCCAGGCAGGGACCTGCGGAGACGGGCGCAGGCGAGGCGTCGTTGTTGTATTAATAGTTAATGCTAGCACGGTGGATACACTCTCGGCGTGGTGCGCAGATCAGTGTCAGTCGCCAGTGACTGCGGGGACATGGGAAGACTGCATAATCAGTTAGTCTCTCCATCAGACACTCTCTCTCTCTTTCTCTTTATTTGTATCTCTCTCTCTCTCTCTCTCTCTTCCATATCCACGATGGCGCGTTCTCTCTACTACATTTGTCTCTGTTCTCTTTCACTTCCTCGGCTCTTTATTCTGGTATGTTCTTTGTGTTTGTCACATCCACCCCCCCCCTCTCTCCCTCTCCCTCTCTCTTCCTCTCCCCTATCTCCTCACTCTCATCCACCCCTCTCTCCCTCTCTCTTCCTCTCCCGTATCTCCTCACTCTCATCCCCCCTCTCTCCCTCTCTCCTCCTCCACTCCCCTATCTCCTCACTCTCATCCACCCCCCCTCTCCCTCTCCCTCTCTCCTCCTCTCC
>NW_028176125.1:0-7500 GCF_949987555.1 Borostomias antarcticus
TGATTGCTTGAGAGACATCAAATCCTGGGTGGGCTTAAATTTCCTCAACCTCAGTGAGAGCAAGACTGAGATCATCGTTTTTGGACAAGCATTTCCTGTTGATATCCTGGGGCCTCTAAGCTCCAACAATCGCTCTTCCGTTAAGAGCCTCGGAGTAATCTTCGATATCGCTTTAAAATATGATAAACAGGTCAGCTCTGTAAGCAAAAAACTAGCTTTTTCCAGCCAAGACAAAGGCATGTCTCTCCCCAAAAGATCAAGAGGGTAATTAACGCTGTCGTTACCTCACGTCTTGACTACTGCTACTCCCTGTATGACTGACCAGTCCTCACTCAAGACGCCTGCAGCTTGTCCAAAACGCAGCCGCTCGCCTTCTCACTGGCAAAAAAAAAAAAGCGTGTTCACATCACTCCAGTATTGGCCTGCCCTCCACTGGCTCCCTGTCTGCTTTCAAATTGATTTTTAAGCTTCTGCTATTTGTTTTTTAAGCTCTAAATGGACTGGCTCCTCTGTACCTGGCTGAACTCTTGCACTGCCACACCCCAGCCAGAGCCTTCGGTCGGCTGACCCGTTGCTACTGGACATGCCCAAGACCAGGCTAACGACCAGAGGTGACTGCCCCTAGGCTCTGGAACAGCTTGCCCCTCCACATTAGATCCGCCCAGACCCTAGAGTGTGTGTGTGTGCATGTGTCCGTCTGTATGTGCGGCTGTGTGAGTGAGTGTGTGTGTGTGTGTGTGTGTTGTGTGTGTGTGTGTGTGTGTGTGTGTGTGTGTGCGTGTCTGTGTGTTGTGCGTGTGTGTCTGAGTGCCTGTGTGTGTGTGTGTGTGTGTGTGTGTGTGTGTGCGTGTCTGTGTGTTGTGCGTGTGTGTCTGAGTGCCTGCATGTGTGTGTGTTGTACGTGTGTGTCTGAGTGCCTGCGTGTGTGTGTGTGTGTTGTGTGTGTGTGTCTGAGTTGTGTAGTGTGTGTGTGTGTGTCACCTTGGAAGGGCGTGGAGGCCTGCTGGGCCAGGGTGAGGTGCTCCTCACTCAGGTGGTAGACAGGCTGGTGCTGGTTGATCTCCACGCTGGTGCACACGTTACTCTCCCCATGCAGGAAGAAGGTGAAGGAGCACGACAGGTGTTCACTGCAGAGAGAGAGAGAGAGAGAGAGAGAGAGAGAGAGAGGGGGGGGGGGGGGGGGATGAGTCAGTTCAGCCTGCTGTACCACCTTGAGGTGCATCTGTGAACAGTTCCGACAGTGAAGGACAAAACTGGGGAAGTGAGTGAGTGAGTGAGTGAGTGAGTGAGTGAGTGAGTGAGTGAGTGAGTGAGTGAAGTGAGTGAGTGAGTGAGAGAGAGAGAGAGACTGAGTGAGTGAGTGAGTGAGTGAGTGAGAGGCCGAGTGAGTGAGTAAGTGAGTGAGTGAGTGAGTGAGTGAGTGAGTGAGTGAGTGAGTGAGTGAGTGAGTGAGTGAGTGAAAAGAGCATATAGGGCAAAGCGCTAAATTCTCCTGCTAATGTCCAGAGGGCGGGGCGGTTCTCGCCGAACAGAACCCCAACACCATCGCACAAAGTCCTCCGGCTAAAAGCACGGCTAGCGGCCTGTGTACCGCCGGAGTCTCCGGCTAATCCTTCCGATCACACACTTAACAAATGAGCCGGAGTATTTGGGAGCTTTGAAGAGAAGGATTTAACGGAATATCAAACCCACACAGATCACGCTGCCAGTGTGGGAGGGCGCCGTGCTATGTGGGCGCGCCCACGCCCGGGTTTTCCCGTGGCGGTTGCATTGCGTGCGGACGACAAGAGGCGGACGTGAGCGGCGGCGCTCTGTGAAGGCGGCGGGTCGCAACGCCCACGTGCGATCCCCGCGCCGCCCCGTGTGCTGACGCGGCAGAGGGAGGGGGGCGCGCCTGCCCGCGCCGGCAAGACCCGATCTCGGGGAGAGGGAGGAGGGAGAGAGAAGACGAGACAGACGGACGGACGGACGGAGGGGTAGAGGAGGAGGGCAGAGAGAGGGACGCGGATGAGTAAGACACCGACAGGCATTGTCTGTCTTCTCCCACACACACACACACACACACATGCACACGCACACACAGTCACCTGACAGATGACTAAATGAATGCAGACGCGGTGAATTTGGGAGTGGATCAAAGAGGAGTGCCTCCCAAGAGGATTTAGTTAAACAAATATCACTCTCTCTCCTTCACTCTCTCCCTCCCTCTCCCTCCCCTTCTTTCTCTCCTCCCTCCCTCCCTCTCCCTCTCCCTCCCTCCCCCCTCCCTTCCTCTCTCTCTCTCTCCCTCCTCTCTCTCTCTCCCTCTCCCTCTCTCTCTCTCTCCCTCTCTCCTGTGCTGGCACTGCTACTGCTGCAGTGGATTAAAGGAGAGAAAAGGAGAATACCAAAGAAGCGGGAGCCCAGACTAATAATACATTATCAGGAGACAAGGCTGGAGAAGAGCAGAGAGAGAGAGAGAGAGAGAGAGAGAGAGAGAGAGAGAGAGAGAGAGAGAGAGAGGAGTGACACCAGAGGTTAACGACGCCGCCTAGATAGAGTATGTGAGCCTCTGCGTCCGAAGCCGTGATTGGTTACTCCCCTCCGCCTGAGACGAACCAAAGAGGGAGCGTCTCTGCCAAGGCCAGCCAGTTCACTGTCAGTGGTCAGCAGCGTGGCGATTACCGGTCTGACTGGAGAGAGAGAGAGAGAGAGAGAGAGAGAGAGAGAGAGAGAGAGAGAGAGAGAGAGAGAGAGAGAGAGAGAGAGAGAGAGAGAGAGAGAGAGATTGAGAGAGAAAGAGAGAGAGAGAGAGAGAGAGAGAGAGAGAGAGAGAGAGAGAGAGAGAGCAAGGGAGAGAAACGCTCTTTGATGTCCGCGGCCTAACGAGCTCCAGGAGAGACAGCTTGGCTGATGGGTGTCTAGAGAACAGGCTCCTCTGTGGAGACACTCTGGCTGGGTGTTTCCCACACGAGGGCCCGTCTCTCCCTGCCCCGGGGGCCAGTCTGGCACAGAGACAGCGTGTGAGGTCGGGGGGGAGGGGACGAGGTCTTGAGGTAAAGCGCTGGGCCACGTTTCCCAGAGCCATCGTAGCGCTGCGTTCCTCGTAAGATACATCGTTTCCCAGAGCCTTCTTAGGCTGAGGTATACCTTGGCTAAGGAGGCTCTGGGAAACAGCTCTTCCCAAGGTACATCGTAAATCGAGCTTACGACGTATCTCCTGAAGGTACCTCGTAAGCTCTCCCTCGAGCTGACGCGCTGTTTCCCAGAGCCTTCTTAGCCAAGGTATACCTTACCCAAGGGATACTTTCTTAAGGGCGGTCTGAACCCATCGTAAGCTGTCCCTTAGCGGTGCGCTCCGTTCATACCGTTGTAGTTTTAGCCTGATTAGAGCAAAATTATACTTTGAAAAAGTAGAGTTGCAATATAGCGCGCATCTATCTACCCTACCTGTGTGAATTACATCATTAAACTTTATGGAAATTAATGATAAAAACAATGCTTTTGTAGCCTATAACACATCATAAAATATAGGGACTATCCATAGCCTAGTATAATCCAATCTGTGACCAACCACTATATTTTTGTAAAGGGGCAATTTGATGACATGGCTTTTCTGGCTGTCTGTATATAGTTACTGTAGGATACCGACAGATATCCTGGCGAATTGATTAATCCAATGAGGCCTTCTAGACCCATAGCAGGGTAAACACAGGTCATTAATTAAGGTCCCCTTCTATTTAGTGTGTCACAGCCAACTCGTGCTTCGTGTACACATCATGGCTGGATTAAAATAAATATTATGTTTAATTCATGGGTAGCTTATCCTGTCATGTAGGAAATGTCAAAATGCCCATCAACATTTCCTCTATCTGACAGGACGCGCTACCCATGAATTGAACATAACATAATGGGTGGTACAGTAGGTCATCCTGAGGAGGTCGGCTCTACGCCAACGTTTCAGAACACCGGGTGAACAAAATTAGTCACCCATTTAGCTATGATCATCATCATCATCATTAGCCATCATCATTATCAATTTTTTCCTGGGCTTTCAAGAAGTCCCAGACGTGGTCCCAATAAATGCTCTTTATTTAATATTTTGTAGACTATAATGTATGAATTGGAACCATCACAAGGTCTCGCCTTGACTCTTAAATAGATTAGCAGATGAGCTTTAGTAAGCATAGCTTCCTTTTTGTTAATATTAGATTGGGGTAAAATCAAAATGATTATGAGAACGCTTGAAAACGTCATCAACAAGGGACAGCTCCACTAACGAGGTACCTCACGATGTACCTTACGATGTATCTTCAGACGCCCACTAAGGGATAGTATGGGAAACACTTTTAGGAAAAACTGTCCCTTCGCCAGGGTGTACCTTAAGAAGCGCCGTAGATCGCTAAGGCACATGGTAACTGGGAAACGCGGCCCTGGACTGCTGGGCGGTGAAGGGAGCTAGGGTGTCCGTGCAGGGGAGTAGGGCGGAGCAGAGGAGGTCCTACAGGGAGCTAGGCGAGGAGGAGCTACGGTGTCCGTGCAGGGGAGTAGGGCGGAGCAGAGGAGGCCCTACAGGGAGCTAGGCGAGGAGGTGCTACGGTGTCCGTGCAGGGGAGTACGGCGGAGCAGAGGAGGTCCTACAGGGAGCTAGGCGAGGAGGAGCTACGGTGTCCGTGCAGGGGAGTAGGGCGGAGCAGAGGAGGTCCTACAGGGAGCTAGGCGAGGAGGAGCTACGGTGTCCGTGCAGGGGAGTAGGGCGGAGCAGAGGAGGCCCTACAGGGAGCTAGGCGAGGAGGTGGAGTGTATATAGGCCTAATAAGTAAGGCCACCCGTTGGCACAACAAAAGGAGGTGTTGTTGTTGAGAAGGTGTGTCTGGACCGCCCAGGAGCTGAGCGCTAAGCTGCAGGCCTCCTGTGACTGAGAGTGTGTGTAGCGGGGTGTGTGCGTGTGTGTGTGTACGTGTGATCGTATATGACTGCGTTATAGAGGTAAGGCCAACACCTCACCCCTGTTCTCTGAGAGAGCAGACACCTCAACGCGCACACACACACACACACACACACACACACACACACACACTCGCGCGCACCGGGCAGTCCTCCAGGGCAGTGACAGCTCAGCCAACCACCTGTAGGGGCGTGTGAGCCCAGCAGAGGGGAGGGGCCGGAGACGGAGACAGACATGAGCACCGCCCCCCCCCCCTTGTTGCCATGGCGCCAGGGCACGAGGGAGAGAGCAGGTCTAGACTACAGTCGAGCGGGGATGAGCTGGCTGAGACAGGCAGGCAGGGAGGGAGGGAGGGAGGGAGGGAGGGAGAGGGTGAGAGAAAGAAGGATAAAGGAGAACTAGCTGCAGCAGCCAGCTGACTGTCTGAGTTTTGTAGACGTAAACACAACTGCGGTGTACAACTCCTAGCCTAATCATTTACTCACACTCACGCAACAAACGCTCTCTCGCTCACACACGCACGCTCACCTGTGCTAAGGTGTGTGTGTGTGTGTGAGTGTGTGTGTGTGTGTGTATATATATATATATATATATATATATATATACACTGTATATATTAGTATGGTCAATCAATTAAAAATGTAATTGAGTTAGTCACAATAATAGGCTATGATTAATCACAAGTTTAAAATACTAGTACTTGTATTTTGGGGGAGATCAAACAATGAGGCATATGTGTGACGGTGGAAAGATAGTTACCTCACTGCAATGTGCCCACAACTTTGGTTTTATCTAAACTTCCATCTGGAAACATCTTTTACTCAACTTGCTTCTCCTCAATCATCGTGTTATCTCAGCGAGTGTTTACGTGAGTGT
Source organism: Borostomias antarcticus (assembly GCF_949987555.1). Classification (NCBI taxonomy): domain Eukaryota; kingdom Metazoa; phylum Chordata; class Actinopteri; order Stomiiformes; family Stomiidae; genus Borostomias; species Borostomias antarcticus. The sequence goes on from NW_028176125.1 coordinate 5,804, forward strand.
TCACCTGGCTGAATTAGCTACTGAGAGGCATGAAACACGCCGATAACTCATCCACGTTTCACATCATCACGCCCAATAATTCAGCACTTGTGTTTGGAATTATGGGAGGAAGTTGGGCTCAAATTTGGTAATATTAATAATGTGCGTGAACACGTGTCCAGATAAATCGCAAGCATTAACGTGTTAATGTTGAGAGCCCTAAATATATATACTTGTGTGTGTGTGTGTGTGTGTGTGTGTGTGTGTGTGTGTGTGTGTGCAGTAGACAGATCAGTAGAGGGGGATCTGTGGACCAGTACACAGAACAGCAGTGTGACATCAGCGGGACCGGGCCCATCCAGAACCTTTTCACCTCAACAAGACAGGCTTGAGATTCCTCATAATAATAGTGAATGAAAGTCAGAATTGATCAGTATCTATCAAGCGCTGAATTACCGTTGAAAAGGTCGGGTGTTTAGAAAAAAAAAGGGGAGAACACTTAGAGACATTATATCTGAAAAACTTGTTCTTGGCAGGGAGCATGAAAATATAGCTAAAGAATATAAAAGTGCTCTTTTTCTATATCCCGACGCCTGCGGCTTGTATTGACTAACCTCTTTGTGCTGCGTTTAAGCCTCTGAACACCGGGAGGCGTTGAAATGATGAGCATCAATAAGAGACGAGCGCGTTTGTTTTTACCCGTTAGTAACCCCCCTCTCTCTCAAATACAAAAACAACAACACATGACCTAACCGCTGTGTCACTCACTGACACACACACACACACGCACACACACACGCACGCCCACACACGCACACACACACTGGGGGAAGGCCTCCCGGTGAGCTGTTTGGAAAGTGCAGCACCATCACATTGGCTTGGGGGGGCGGGAGGGGGGGGGGGGGGGGGTGGCCTGCGGCAGACGAACCTCCAGCGCCCCTATTGTCCCCGGTAACGGCCTGCGCACACGCACACACCCACACACACACCCACACATCACACCCACACACACACACCCACACACCCACACCGTCAGCTCCTAACCACCCTTGTCAGCTCTCAGTTCTTCACACACACACACATACACACAGTCAGCTCCTAACTACCTCCGTCAGCTCTCAGGTCTTCACACGTCCACTGCACAAACATGCACACGCACACGCACACACACACACAAACACACAGGCTGTCAGCTCCTAACTACCCCCGTAAGCTCTCAGTTCTTCTGCAAACATCCACGGCCTGCCGGGCGCACGTGCGCACGTGCGCACACACACACGCACACACACACACGCCCAGGCCGGTGACAGGTAAACAGAGAAGGTGTGTGTGAAGCGGGCGGGTCGGCATGAAGGTATGCAAGGGTGTGGAGGAGCGCGCAACCCGCTCGACCGCCTCCCTCGTCTCCTTTCCTCGACGGGCCCCTACTACTGTCTAGGAAACGAGACGGGCCCCTACGACTGTCTAGGAAACGAGACGGGCCCCTACGACTGTCTAGGAAACGAGACGGGCCCCTACTACTGTCTAGGAAACGAGACGGGCCCCTAAGACTGTCTAGGAAATGAGACGGGCCCCTACGACTGTCTAGGAAATGAGACGGTCGCTCGAAACCCGGCCCCGCCCCCGGGCGGCGCGCTGACTCCGGTCGCTCACGCTCCCAATGGCGCGGCGGCAAAATGACAGGTGTGCGCGCACGAACGTGCGTGTGAGACCGGTGT